>NC_142290.1:5408326-5711826 GCF_965620075.1 Prunus avium
TTAAGTAAATTCAAAAGAGATCCATTAATTTTAGCATCTCATGCAAAGCAAGTGTTCTACTTTAGAGAAAGTGAAACCTCACATTGGTATACAGTACTAAAGGCACCACCAAGAGGCTTTCATGACCTAGAGGAATTTGATGAGAGTGTTTATAAATCATATGCTCCACAAAGATGCATCTTCACTTGACATAGATGATAGGGACAATGCTGATAATTAATTGTTTGTATTCCATATATGAAATTAGTTTCTTTTCCTATTGGCATTACAAATTTTGTTTATGTTCATATTACTATGGGCTATATATTTTATTTGTTTATCAAAGTAAGACCCTTGCATTTTGTCTGCTTTTGAGTTGTAATTCTATCAACTGCAATCACAATCAGTTTCTTTAGTTACAATGTGCTAATACTATTTTCTATTGAACTTATTGTGCTGACATGTTCTTTGCTGTTTTGATTGTGTTGGTTTTCTCTTAACATCATTTTACTAATTAGAAAACTGGACATTTTATGGTACTTTTTTTTTTTTTTTTTTGGGTTAAATGGCAGATTTACACTGGAGATGGCAGATTCTATTGGAGGGAAGGAAAGACCTAGATGTGGTTTGAGAGAAGGAGCTAGTTCTTCCAGAATAGCTTATGAGTGTTCTGAATCTACACCTCGAGAAGAAACTATTCCCCATTCTATGAACAAGGAAAAGAAGAAGAAAAGAGGTCAAGTTATTCCAACGGGAGAAAAATGTCGCAAGAAAATTGAGTGGAATGAATCTGGTCAACCTGTTGGTGAAGTCTCAGTGAGGTTTAGTACAACCCTTGGGGTTATAGTAAGGGAGTGTGTGCCAATAAACATAGAGTCATGGGACCAAGTGACACCTTCTATCAAAAATCGAGCTTGGACTCTCCTGATGGTAATATAAGTCTTTCTCAATGTGCATTTACGTTATGAGGGATTTGAATATTTGTTCTTATAGTTCTTGATTTGATATTGCAGAAAAAATTCATAGTGGAAGATTCACTACTACAAAAATGGAAAATTACGACGCTTATTTAACGACGGTAAAACTAAAAAGCGTCGTGTTTTTAAAAATCACAAAAAACCACGACAGTTCTATCTAAAACCGTCGTGTTTTAAAAGGCCCTCACAAAAATTACGACGGTTCGTTATTAAAAACGGTCGTGCTTTAAAACGCGGCGGACAAATAATTCACCTAAGTTTCACTTCAGTTTAGAAACCCTCTCTCTCAAACCAGAGTCTCTCACGACCTTTAGAAACCCTCTCTCTCTCAACTCCCTTTCTCATCGCTGAAACACCATCTCCATCGCGCCGTCTAGGTCACTAAGTTTGCCATCCAGGTCACAGATCTCGGCATCCAGGTCACTAAGGTCGTCATATCCCTTGAGTCCAGGTTACCGAAGTCGCCAAAAGTATCGCCCTCATGATCTTCACGAGGACACCTCCACAATCTTCGCGATCTCCCCTCTCTCGAGCCCACTAGCTCTTCTCTTCCAAGCTTCGCCTTCTCTTTGTTGACCCGTTCTCTGGTAAATTTGAGGTTTCATTTTGGTCTTTATTTGACTTTTGTTTGGGCGATTTCAGAGATTTGCAAGCGACGCTTATCGGTGGTGGTTACAAGTTGGATTATCGTTGTGTGATCATGATTCTGTTCTTGGGTCCAAGTTTGGCGACGTCAGGTTGTGAGTGTATATGTGCTTCTGTTTTTTATTTATATCTATTTATTTTGCTTATTTTTTTTTATTTGTTTTCTTTTTCCTGCCATTTTTGTTTCATAGAGTATAGATCTTCATAGGTTGTAACACAAAATCTGTTGATCTTTTCCTTTTCCCTTTCCCCTTTCTATTGTTGTTGATTGAGATTTTGGTTTTGATTTTCTGTCTGAAGCTTTTTAAGTCTTGTTTTTTGTGTCTTTGTCTACCTGTCACACTGCATCAATTGCAGCGGAAATAATGGAATTCCCGTGAAAATGTATGGTCATGAATTTGGGAAAGCAAGTGGGATAGGGAGTTTTTTGTTGTGTGTGGGTATGTGCACATGTAGATATAACATGTTCTCTTATCATTCATGTTCCCTGATATAATATTCTTGGTTACTTTGCAAAATTCTAGAAATCTGTTTAGCATATGATCTGGGGTTTTTGGTTTTCAGGGTTTTTTGGATGTGATGAAATTGAAGCAAATTTTTAAAACTTAAATGCAGGGTTTTTGTTTAAAGTAATTCCCTGCTCTAGTTTAAGGGTTTATTTGGAGGCAAGACAAAGTTTGACACAGGTGTAATTCTTTAATTTGAGTTATCCATTTTTATATTTGTGTATATGCTTCTTTGTCCAAATTTTGGTCTGTCACAGAGAAAAAAAAACTTGAAAGTGCTTTCTTGGTGGATTTCCAGGATGTACTTTGACTTATAGTACAACGTTGTAATAAATTTTGTGATGTTGACATATGTTTTTTATTTTTGGATATGGAGTATTTTGTTTGAATTTTATCTAGTTTTCAAGTACCTTACCACTACTACAAAAAGGGCAAAAGACAACCAGTAAACAACGACGGTAGATCAAAAAAACGTCGTTGTTTTTTAAAAGACGACGGTAATAGAAACCCGTCGTAGAAACATACTTTAAACACCTAAAAAACGGCACACGTATAGATATTTTGAAACCACGACGCACCAAATTAAAAAAGCGTCGTCTTATTACAAAGGTATTTTCAGAGTTAAAATCTGAACCTAAAAACAACGACTGCATCTATGAAATCACCGCCGTAGAAAGTAAAGACGACGATATAAAAATAAGACGCCGTGTTAATTAATTAATAAACACGACCCAATTTTCTTAGTCAGCGACGCATAAATTCAAAGGAATCTACGACGGTTAATTACAAAAAAAATCGCCGCTTTAAATTAAGTTACCACGACTGTAAATATAAATTTATCGACTTTTTAATTATAATATACTACGACGGTATCCATAACTCTACTGTCGCATAATTGTACTAACCACGACGGTTTGTTAAATTAACGACGTACAAATTTTATGCCATTATTCGTCTATCATTACCAAAATGAACTCTGTTCCTCATCATAATCGAACCAGAATGAACAAAGGCAATGTTTTAGAAGTGGACGATGTGCCAATTACTCTCACAAGGAGTTTGAGGGCAAGAAGCTTGTCTCAGCCGCCAAGGAAGGTCTCAAGCTTGATGAGAGTGAAGACGAGGCAAAGAAGAAGCAAGAGTTGAAGGAGAAGTTTGAGGGACTCTGCAAGGTTGTGAAGGATGTTTTGGGTGACAGAGTGGAGAAGGTTGTGGTGTCTGACCGTCTGACCGTGCTGGACTGCCAACATGGAAAGAATCATGTAGGCTTAGGCCTTGAGGGATAACAGAGCGACTGGGTACATGTCGAGCAAGAAGACCATGGAGATCAACCCAGAGAACCCCATCATGGAGGAGCTGAGAAAGAGGGCTGATGCAGACCTTGTTCTCCTTCTGTGCAGAAAGACAATTTTTTAGATGATGTGTGCGTGTTTGTGTCTTTCAGATACACAAACGCGCACACACATCAACATCCAAACTGAAAAATGAAAGCGAGATGAGACAGAGAGGTGATGTGCCTCCAGAGAATTGAGAAAAAGTTGAAACCCTAATTGAAAAATGAAGACGACAGAAAGACAGAAAACCCATTATTTATAAACAAATCTTATATACCACGTCGGTTTTTTAAAATATCGACGTTTATATATAACATACACGTCGTTTAAATTTAAAATAAGGTCGTATAAATTATTTAACAACGACGCTATATAAAAACGACGTTGTAATTTTTTGGAAAATTAATTTATTGTGTAATTAAAAAAATTACACGTCGGTATGAGTAATTAAAACGACGTGGTATTAATTTTTAACGTCGTTATTATTGAATATAAGGTCGTTGGGTAAATTGGAAAATGACGATTCATCTTTTTTGAAGAAACATGCGTCGTGTAATTCGATTTCAAAACGTCGTTTCATTAAAACATACCGTCGTTTAAAGTAATATTATAGGGCAGTGTTAACAATAGCGCCGTATAATGTATCATACTAGGGCGCATACTATTAATAGCGTCGTTGTTATGAAAAGGTTTTTTATTATTTTAAACTTTTCGCCTTCTTGACCCATACTTGCATTGGTTCCAAACCCGAGAAAAACTTTCAAGCTTTTCTCATTTTTCATTCTCCAAGAACTGTTTCAAACTTTCAAGCTTATCTCCTCTTCGTCTTCATCTCTGAACTGAAACACCAAACTCCAGAAGAAAGCTTTCATCGCAAGCAAAGGGTAAGCATTTCTGGAAGGATTTTTGTTCCTGTTTTGCATGCGCATATCATTTTCATTTTTTTAAATCTTTTTACATTTTTTCTTTCCAAGTTTGATAAAATTTGCAGACAAAGACGAAAAGTTTCCAAGTTTGAACACTACTCTGGTTCTTTTACTTCAACTAAATAAGACGACGGTGGCTTGTTATTTACGTGGTTAGATTTATAGACCACGACGGTTCGTCAGTCACCCTTGCGTCGTGTGAAAGTGTTCGTCGTTGTTTTTTAAAATGATATCCTTTTTTTGTTTTTGATTTTTAAGGATATATTCATCGCATGTTTGATTTCTCTGAACAATGGTTTTTGTTTCGAAAATCTTTTTAATTATTTTTCTGCTGAAAATATTTTACGTTGTTCCTAATTTGTTTTTGTGGTATAGACGACGGTATATTAATATTTACGTCGTTTTATTTTCAATACCACGGCGAATGTTTATTATTAACGTCGTTGTAATATTTAATACTCTGTTTTTATTATATCATAAGACGTCGGTTGTTTATTATTGACGTCGTTGTAATATTTTATCACGTCGGTGATTAATTACCATCGTGTAAATTTATTATTACGTCGTTTGTTTTGTTCTTACGTCGTTTGAAATATTATAATACGTCGTAGTTTATAAATAATTGTCGTGGTTTTTCTTAATTTCACTGATATATTTTCACTTGCAGGTTTAATTTGTCTGTAACCATGGTTTCTCAATCCCAAAGTAAGGAGTCTGGCTTGAAAAAAAATGAATCCTCGAAGAAGGAGCTTAGAGTTGTAAATCCTCAAACCAAGGCCTCGAAGAAGATGAAGTTTGTTTCATCTTCTGAGACAGAACCAGCCAGCACGGCAACTATTTCTGAGGAGGCAAAGTCAGGTCGGGGTATGAGCACAATGCCCCGTGTTGTGCAGAGAAAAATTCAGAAAATCAAGCCTGTTGTTGAGTACAATGAAGAAGGGAAACCTTATGGCCGTGCACATAATGAGATGCAGTCCTACATTGGTGTGTTGGCACGCTCCAGAGTCCCACTTGTGGACAAGAAATGGGTTCAAATATCCAAGGATATAAAAGAGCAGATTTGGGAAGCCGTTGACATGGCTTTTGTGGTTGGTAAAGGGGGCAAGCAAATGGTGCTATTGATGAGCACATAAACTATCACATTTATTATCCCTAAATATATTTGTTAGTAATTGATTTTCTTACAATTTTAGTTAATTAGGTTTGTTTTTCACTTTTTGCACTTGCTTACATACCCATTACATTATTGATGATGATTTCATTATTTTATCTTAAGGTTGAAGAAGATCATTGGATGCTAGTAGGCAAATGGGTGCAACACTTAACCAAAAGAAAGGATTGAATAACAAAAGCAAGTAGAAGTGGAGCAACAATTGAAGAAAAGAAGAAATATTAAGATGAGGGTTACGGTTGTGCATTGAAGAAGATGAAGAATTTGGAGAATGGAGTCATCAACACTATGGAATAAGTAATGGAAGCAAATTGGCAATTGGTTTGATGGCAAGTGGAATACATATTAAATTCATGAATGGAGGGATTTAATGAATTTAGAATTGCTCCCATTTTCCTATAAATAGGAGGAGCTATGGCATTGTAAAATCACACCAAGCTCCACAACTCTTGAGCTTTCTCTCTTCCCTCCATCTTTCTAAGTTTTAATTTCTGTTTTTAGTTTAATTTTATTATGGGGAACTAACTCCCTAGCTAAGGCTAGGGAGAAAGCTTTTAATATAAGTGTGTAATTTTTATTAGTTTGATCCAAACTTAAGCTTTAATGTGAATTTGTAGTTTTTGTTCAAATGGAATTTGTAGTTTTCTTTTTAATTAATTGATGGATGTTTGATAATCTATTTCATGGGTTCAATCATGTTTTTCCCATTGTGTAGTAAAAACTTTCATGCTTTTAAAAGAGAAGAGAATTACCAAAGATTAATAGAATTTTGATGAAGATTATTTTTTTGATAGTTTGTTGCCAATGGTACAAGTTATGCTTAGAATACTTCTAAAGGAAATTAAAAAGGGCTTTAATTATTTTGAACAACTACAAAGGAAAATATTTTGTGGATCAAATTATTAAGAGTTGCATGCTTATGTTAAAAGTGGAAACCCAATGCCTTAGTGTTTTAATCAATTAAATTTTCTCTAAATCAAATCTTTCATAAATCAACCTCTCAATCATACTTGTTCTTTTTCATCTCTGTTATTTTCTTTACACTGCTCTCTGTGGATACGACACTCGGACTTCCGAGCTACACTGCTATACGACACCTCCTATGGGTTTTGCAAAGTGGTCCGAACAGCTATCTTCTACCGCCAAGAAATGGAAAGATTTCAAGTCTACACTAACGAGGTTTCATATCCTTCCATTCATCAAGGAGCAGGATAGATTAAGGCAGCCCCCTGAAACATACAAATTCATAGAGAAAGCTCAATGGGATGCCTTTGTAGCTTCAAGGTTATCTAAAGAATTTGAGGCTGTGCATGAAGAACAATCACAGAGGAGGGAGAAACTCGAGTACAATCATCGATTGTCTCGAAAAGGATATGTTGGTTTTAAGGAGGACTTGAAGGAAATCATGCCTGGGGTAGATATTGATCGATCTACCTTATGGAAAAAAGCAAGAGAAGACAAACATGGTAACATCCCGGATCCAAAGACTGTAGAGAAAGCAAAATTAATTGTAAGCCTACTCACTCTGTTTTAAAAATTTTATTACGTCTGCTGTTATATTTTTCCTTCGTGTGAAAAGTTTTACTACGTCGAAATATTTTAAAAGGCGTCGTTAAAGGTCTGAATCTGGAATCCATGCTCAGTTTTTTGTAATTATATCATAAGACGTCGGTGGATTATTATTGACGTCGTGTTAATATATTAATAACGTCGGTATTTAGTTAGCGTCGTCTTAAATATTATATTACATCGATTGTTATGTTATTGAGTCGTGTGAAATATTATATTACGTCTATTTTTTTATAAATAACCGTCGTTTGTTTCCTTATTCTGACTTTTTATTATGTCTTTTTGTTAGGATGATTTGCAAAAGAAAGTCTCTGAAGGCACAATTTCTCTGTAAGGATCCAATGATGTTTTGACATTGGCTTTGGGTCCCGAGCATCCAGGAAGAGTTAGAGGGGTAGGGGCTGGGGTTTCCCCTAAGCAATACTTCAATTTACCTAGACAACAGAAGGTTAGGTTTGCTGATCAATTGAAGGAAAGTGTAAGACTTGTCCTTCAAGAAGAGACTTTGAAAATGGAGGCTAGATTAAGGGAAGAGAGTTTAAAGATGGAGGCTAGGACGAAGCAATTGGTAGAAGCTGAGAGGGAAAATTTGCTGAGTCAGCTTTCAAAAATCATCCCCAATTTTGATCCAAGCCTGCTGAAACTGAATACATTGTCCCAAATCCAAGGGCAAAGTCCCAAAAATCCAATGTCGGACAAAGCAAGCTGCTCTGGGGCACTTGATGTTAGAGCCCTACAATTTGAGGAGGATACTGCCAAGAATGGGGAACAGCAGGAGGAAATGGTAACGTCTTTGAACTTTGAATTCTCTGTTTCTCTGTTTATATTTACCGCCGTGTTAAAGTTATACCACGACGCTTTTTATTAAACCGTCGTTTGATGTTATTTAGACGTCTGTAATTATTTCATACAGTCTTCTGTTAATGTTTACCACGACGGTTTATTTATTTGTTTTAATTTTTCTACAATGTCATTTATATATTTCTTTATTTCTTAAAACAGAAATCAGGGGAAGTTGAAAAGAGAGTAGAAGGAAAGATACTTGAGATAGTTGAACAGGTAAATTCTCATAACTTTGCTTTTTTCAATTTTTTTTTTCAATAAAGGAATTACCACGACGTTTAATGAATGTTACACGTCTGCAATTATTTAATTGAATGTTTAAATTGTTGTACAAGCTTAGATACTGTCGTAGTATATGAAATACCACGACGTTTATTACTTACCGTCGTTTGATTAAATATACACGTCTGTAATTCTTAAATACCGTCGTTTGTTATTATTACCACGACGGTTTAATTTAATTTTTTCACTTTTTTTTTTTTTTGCCCTTTTTGTACTATGTCTTATATATATTTCTTTATTTCTTATAACAGAAATCTGGGGATCGTGAAAAGATTGAAGAAAAGAAAGATGAAAAGGTAAATTCTCTTACTTTGCCTTTTTCATTTCTTTTTCAATTTTCAGACGTCTATATTTTCTTTCAACCGTCGTTTGTTTTAAATTTCCACGCCATTTTTTATTTAGTTGAATGTTTAAATTATTGTACAATCTTTCTTATATATATATCTCTTTATTAATTAAAACAGCAATCCAGTGTTGGAGAAAAGAAAATTGAAAAGGTAAATTCATTAATTATGAATTTTGCATTTGAATTAGACGTCGGTTTTATTTAAACGACGTAATAAAGTATTCATTACGACGGTATTTTTTTACCGTCGTGTAACTCATTTTAAGACGACGTTTTGTTATTTAAACCGTCGTTGTTATTTATTTACCACGTCACTTTATGGTTCATTAACTGAAAGATCACGTCTCGTAGCCAGTCGACTTCAAAAAACAGATGGTGAACAGATTTTCCTGATGCCTTACAATCCAGGGTTAGTCTCCAAACAAAAAACAGGATTTTGTTTGTATGATGCTCTGCATATAACACTATTTAACCTTTATATTTATTTTGTGCAGCCGTCATTGGGTCTTGATCATTGTGAGAGCAAAGAAGGAAACCGTCTATTTTCTGGATCCACTGCCTGGAAATCGGTTTGTGGATGAGGACGGGAAAAACATTGTGAACTCTGCTCTAAAAATGTATAATACACACATAGGCAGAGTAGGCCGTAAAACACCTCTCTGGAAAACTCTGCCCGGCACTCCAAAGCAACCAAGCAGTGTAGAATGCGGGTATTATGTCATGCGCTTTATGAGAGACATCATAAAGGATACTTCCCTGGAATTTGAGAAGATGGTAAGAAGAAAATTTTCAGATTTATTTTTATGTGGGTTTTTATATTATCAACGACGGTAAATTAAAAATACCGTCGTTGAATATATATACTACGTCGGTGAATGAATAATAGCGTCGTCTGTGAGATTAATCTTTGTTTATGGACTGCAGTTTGCCAAAGGAAAGGATCAAGCGCCATACCCCCAAGCTGCCATTGAAGAAGTTAGGAAAGAATGGGCAGAGTTTGTGTGTGTTCATATGGAGTAGAGGAATTTTAGCATACTTAAACATTTTTATAAAATGTACAAATTTTGTTAGAATTAGACAAGTTTTTGTACAAAATTGGTTAGAATTCGCAAGTTTTTGTTGAAATCAACGTCCCTGTAAATTTGTTGAGGTTTTCATGTTGTGAAAAACCGTAGTTTGTTCAAAAAGACGTTGTAGACACATAACAACGTCACAGTTTTTAAAAAAGCGACGTAAAAGGTTATTCAAACGATGCTCTTGGTTCTATAGACGATGTTGTTTTTTTGATATTAGACGGCGAGAAGTTAAGAGTTGTGGTCGTGGAAAATGTTTTGTACGTCGTTTTATGTGCAAAAATGGTCATGGTTTAGAATTTAAACGACGTTTTGTTTTAAAATTAAGTCGTTTATAATAATTCAAAACGTCGTTAATTTATTAACGCCGACGTGGTTTGTGGGTTTTATTCATAATATTTTATTCCATTTCATTCAAATATTCATAATAAATTTAAAATAAATCCAAAAAATGCAACGTCAACTCCTATGAAGTCATTGAGATATTTTCTTCCCCCTTAAGCTTTAAAAAATTAAGTTTGAGTTATACAAATTTAAAATTACCACCAAAAAGAAAAATGTTTTCATGAGTCACAACATCACTTATACTTTAATGGTTTAGGGTTTAGGGTTTAGGGGGATGAAGGTTTATTTTTGGGGTTTAGGGTTTATGGTTAATATATATTAGGCCCTAAAACCATAAATCCTTTTTTATAATTATTTAAATATATATATATAATTTATGGTTTATATTTTATGGTTTAGGGTTTAGGGTTTAGGGTTTAGGGTATAGATGTCATATTTAACGACGGTTTTATTGTTTTCCGTCGATGATTTACGAAGAGCGCATTTCTAAACCTTGGTTTCTTTAAAATGACGTTGTACACACATAACAACGTCATAGTTTTTACCAAGCGACGTAAAAGGGTTTACAAACCGTCGTATTATAAATTTATAACGACGGTAAATAATTCATAACTGACGTAGTTATCACAACTGCCGAACGACTGTGTATTTTAATAAACCGACGTGGTTACTTTGGGGTTCTGAAAACGACGTTGTTCTCTTTTTAATACTCGCCAAATGACTTTTGGATTTCCGATGTAGTTATGACGGCGCTTGTTTATCTAAACGGACGTTGATTATTAAAATATGACGTCGCTATGTATATTAGAACCGACGTTGTACTTCGATAATTTGTTTAAATATGATTTTTTCACGCGTTTTTTAACTCTCAGTTTTCAATTAGGGTTGCAGAATGATCACAAGAAATTGTCTTTCTGAAAGAAAATGGGTTTGCAGAATGATTCCTCACAAGACCAAGCATGGGTTTGCTACATCCTCCTGTGTAGCAAGGGTGGAACCAGCTTTAGAACCTGCATGGGTTTGCAGACGCACAACCCACAACAGGATCTAAGGCTGGTTCCCCCCTGCTACACAGGAGGATTGAAGTTGATCACTGTGGAAAAGGGGACTACAATGTAACCAGGAATCGAGGAGTGAGCTTTTCACACTTTGTTGATTTTGATTTTCTGAAATTATTAGATATTCATCTGTGGCTGTGCAGGAGCTTAAAAACAAGAGGAAGGAGAGGGCCCAGCTTGCATATGAGAGGAAGAAACAGTTGAACAAGCTGAGGGTGAAGGCAGAAAAGAAACCACGATGTATTTGCCAAATTTGTGTACATATATTGTGTAAATATTGATCAATATTTAACACGAAGAGATTTGCCTTTTAAGATGAAAATGTTGTTGAGGATTGAGAATTAAATTTTGTTTTGTGTTAAGAAAGATATTACCAAAATAAAAGAAAAATTAATTAATTTTAAAAAGCTATAAAAATAAGACGGCGGTTTACAGAGAAGGCAGACGTATAAATTGAAAAAATACGACGGTAATTTGAACTTAGGACGTGGTAAATAAACACGATAGTAGTGTTGTAGGTACCGTCGTAGTATGCTCCAAAATAATAAGTCGATAAATTAATCTCTCGCGTCATGGTATATTATTTAACACGTCGTTTTTTGTAATATACCGACGTGTATTAATTACATTATACACGTTTAGGTCGTGGAAAATGGTTTGTACGTCGTTTTCTGTGTAAAAATGGCCATGATTTTAACTTTAAACGACGTTTGTTTAAAAATTACGTCGTTTATTATAATTTAAAACGTCGTTAATTTATTAACGCCGACGTGGTTTGTGGGTTTTATTAATAATATTTTATTCTATTTAATTCGAAATATTCATAATAAATTGAAAATAAATCCAAAAAATGCAACGTCAACTCCTATGAAGTCATTGAGATATTTTCTTCCCTCTTAAGCTTTAAAAAATTAAGTTTGAGTTATACAAATTTAAAATTAAAACCAAAAAGAGAAATGTTTTCATGAGTCACAACATCACTTATACTTTCATGGTTTAGGGTTTATATAAATTTAGAAAAGGGATTAGGGTTTAGGGTTTTATGGACGAGATATTTTAGGACATAAAACCCTAATCCCTTTGGAGAAATTATTTAAAATATATATATATATATATATATATATATAATTGTGGTTTTATTTATTAGGGTTTAGGGTTTAGGTTATATTTGTCTATTAGGGTTTAATGACAGTAGTTTGGTTTTGCGTCGTAAAGATATTTACAACGACGTCATTTTTAAAATAAGCGTCATGTTTAGGTTGAACTTTTAACGACGATTGTGTTTTTGTTTCCGTCGATGTTTTTTAAAAAGCGCGCTTTCTAAAAATTTCACCTCGACCTAAAATTTTCAGATTTCGCTCTAACTCTTATACAAGTTGCCAAAATTTCTGTGTCCTAAAACATTTCGCTCCGCTCTCTCACTTCAACTCTAATTCAAAGTTGGTATCTCCGTCGAATCCAAGTTGGCCAAGTTTACAACTCCGTCGAATCCAAGTTGGCCATAAGCTGTGAGCTCTGCCTACCTGTAAGTGCAAACCCTAATCTCATGCTTGTAAATTCATTGAATGATATTCAGTTCTGTGGTAAAGGGTTTTGTGATGTTTTAATGTTGTCGACGGTATGGGTTAATGGATTTAATGTTTATTGTTTTCATGAATCGGGTTTAGGGTTTAATGTTGTCGGATCTTTTAGTACTCTCTGTTATTATGAATCGGGAATGGATTTAATGTTTTCATGCTTAGTATATGTTGGTTTCGTGCTTAGTATTAATGTATATGTTGTGTTCTGAATATATTCTGGGTTCTTGAAAATAAACTGGGATTTCGAAATCTTTTTTATGCATACGACGACGCTTGTTTTAACAAACCGTCGTCTATAAAAATATACCACGACGCTTGTTTTAACTACCGTCGTGGTTCAAGTTCGCTGGCGTCTGTTTCTTGCTAGCATTAGACGATGTTTTTTTAAAACCCGTCGTCTATATATGTGTAATACGTCTGTTGTTGTTTAAAAACCGTCGTCTGTTTACTATATTATTTGCTATTAAAACCTTATATAATCTGCTATAGTGATAGTCATTGCTTGTCTTTTCACCTTATATATGTTGTGTTCTGAATATATTTTGGGTTCTTGAAAATAAACTGGGATTTCGATATCTTTTTATGCATACGACGACGGTTTTTTTAACAAACCGTCGTTTGTAAATATATACCACGACGCAGTTTTTAACTACCGTCGTGGTTCAAGTTCGCTGGCGTCGTTTCTTGCTAGCATTAGACGACGTTTCTTTTAAAACTCGTCGTCTATATATGTGTAATACGTCTGTTGTTGTTTAAAAACCGTCGTCTGTTTACTCTATTATTTGCTATTAAAACCTTATATAATCTGCTATAGGTGATAGTCATTGCTTGTCTTTTCACCTTATTATAGATAATAGGATATAGTGTCTGTTCACCCCTTTTTGTGTACCTGTAATGGTAGGGTAAAGTTCCCCATCAATTTAAAGACCATGGTTGGTCTATAAATTAACTTTCTTTGTGTGTCGAGCGTGCCACCGTTAGCAATTTTTCAATTCCAACAGATTTGAGAGTAAAAATAACTTGCGCCCCAAGCTATTGACTTTGAACAAGCGATTGTGAATTTGGGTGAGGAATATCTCCCAAGTAAGTTCTTTTCTATGCCTTAGACTGGTAAGGACTTTTACAATTTTTCTCAGTACGAAAACCGGTAGTTCTGGCCAGAATGAAAGATGACAGATTGAACCAATTTCAGGCAGAACTCCCTTTTACAAGACTCAAAAAGGGAAAACTGACTATACAAGGACAAGAAGAGGGCTGTGCTTCTATTTCTGTCTGGATAGTTGCCTCTGTTTTGGGCTGGACTGGGTACGCCTGTGCTGGACTGGACTTTTAACAACTTCAACTGCTAGGTTTCAGCTGCAAATCGATACCAAAGCTTGAGTTTGGCAGAGCTTTAATCTATTTCGAACCCTGGAAGGCTTTTGGATGGGCAGAACTGGGACTTCTCCAGTCTGAAAGGGGCAGAAGTGGCTGGACTCGAGCTGGAAATGGGCTGTAATACCTGTGCTGCTTAGTCAGGGCTCTTCATAAATTTGTTGAGGTTTTCATATTTGAGAAAACTCAAAACTCTGCTTGCCTTGGCTCTGCTGAACCAAATTTGTAACGAGAGAGAGACTTCGTTATTGTTGATCTGTGGACTGGAATTCAAATCAGAAACAGTGGTTCAGCTTGATGAAAAAAGCTTTTGAAATTAAGATGCTTCAGACTCTGGGTCTGTTGGACATAGCTTGGAGTTCTCGTGATCAAGTGATCATTTTGAGTATTTGTCTTTTGACTGGGTTTTGGTTGAATTGGTTGGTTGTATTTTTCTCTGTTCACCCCCTCTTATATATATATATATGAAATGTTCTTTTGAAAGTGGGCGGCAAGTAATCAAAAGATCTTTTTAATTTTTAATTTAAAACAAACAGGGGTTCTATCCATTTTCTTGCATGCGAGCACTTATCAATTAGTTTCTTGAAGTGATCATTTCCCTGCGTTTTGATGGGATGCCATACTGTTCTTCCATCTCAACTGCTTTTGCAAGAGTCTGAAGCTTGCGATGGCAAGTTCCCAGTTTTTGAACAACTCCCTGTTCCCGCTTTATCTCCTTTTCATAGAAACAGTGTGTGCTTATCCTTTGAAAATGGCGCCTTCTTTAGTGCAGAAGGATATCTTCCGAATAAACAAAACGGGGCTTGGTCTCCTGGCAACAGAGTTTTTTCAGAAACGTTCTTCTTTCATACCTGCTCCTGTTCAATCTTGATTTCAGCCGATTTTGTTGACTTTTCTTAGTCAGGGATCACGTGGGATTGTTTTTAAAAGATCAGCTGGGTTTAGTTTGCGTTTTGAGCCCCATTCTAGTTCATCCAAGGCCCAAGTTGCTTTCTGATTTCCACTGTTCCCAGGCCTCTTAACGTTTTGGGCCAGGTGTTCTTGGCCTGTCCACTCGTTTAATGGGCTGGGTCGTGCTGATGGGCTTGAGGTCGTCTGATACGAGCGGCCTAGGAGATGGTGTGGGCTTTTGTTTTTGGCGTGGCAAATTTGGGCCCAAACAGTGTCGGAGATGGATAAGTCATGGATGCACTCGGATAGAAGATCGAAGGCATATGAGTTAGGGGTGGAAGCATTTTTGCAATTTTCTGTAGAAAATCTTCTAACTACAACGCATATCCGTTGTCCATGTGTTAAATGTGCGAATTTGAAATTGTTTGGGGTTGGAATTATAAGGGATCACTTATACTTTAATGGAGTTGACCAAAGCTATAAGAATTGGACATTTCATGGAGAACCTTGGGAACCAATTGCAACTAGTAATGCTAGTAGAAATGTTGAAGAAGATGATGACCATAGTAGGTACAGTTTTGTGTATGAAGAAATAGAGATGGATGATAATGATTTTGGTGATTTTGGATCCGATCCTTATGAGTTTGCTAATGTGATTGGGGATGGAGATCAACCATTGTACCCTGGTTGTAGAAAGTACACCAAGTTATCGGCATTAGTGAAGTTGTATAATTTGAAGGCAAAACATGGGATGAGTGATGTATGTTTTACAGAATTATTGATACTTCAGGGTGAGTTGCTTCCAGAAGGAAATACAATACCGGCCTCTTTGTATGAGGCAAAAAAGACTTTGTGTGCATTGGGGCTGAGTTATGAGAAAATCCACGCATGCCCTAATGATTGCATCTTGTATAGGAAGGAGTATGAAGATTCAACTAATTGTCCTACTTGTGGTATCTCAAGGTGGAAGGAAACCAAAGATGGATTCTTGAAAGAGGGTGTGGCAGCGAAGGTGTTGTGGTATTTTCCTCCAATTCCAAGGTTTAAAAGGATGTTTCAATCACATGAGACAGCTAAGAATTTGACTTGGCATGCTGCTAGAAAATCAATTGACGGTCAGATGTCTCATCCGGCGGATTCCCCGTCTTGGAAACTTGTTGATGATAAATGGCCCGAGTTTGGTAATGAGCCGAGAAACTTGAGATTGGCTCTTTCATCTGATGGATTCAATCCCCACAGTTCTCTAAGTAGCAGATATAGTTGCTGGCCAGTTATCTTAGTTAAATATAATCTCCCACCATGGCTGTGCATGAAACGAAAGTTCATGATGTTGACTTTATTGATTTCCGGTCCTAAACAACCCGGAAATGATATAGACGTCTACTTGGAGCCTTTGATTGATGATTTAAAATCTTTGTGGGATGGGATTAGAGGAGTGTATGATGCACACATAGGAGAATATTTTACACTCAGAGCTGCATTACTGTGGACCATTAATGATTTTCCCGCCTATGGAAACTTATCTGGTTGTGTTGTTAAATGATATAAAGCTTGTCCAATATGTGGCGATGATACACCTAGTCACAGGTTGAAAAATGGCCACAAAATTTGTTACATTGGGCATAGAAAATGGTTACCAATTAATCATCCATATAGAAGGCAACGTGCAGCTTTTAATGGGAAACCTGAATATGGCATGCCTTTGGAGCCATTAAGGGGAGAAGAAGTGCTGCATATGGTTGAAGATATTAATTACATATGGGGATCGAAAAAAGGGGGAGGTGGAGGTGAAAATGATGGTGACAGAGTTTGTTGGAAGAAGAAGTCAAAATTCTTTGATCTTGAGTATTGGAAATACCTTCCAGTGAGGCATGTCCTCGATGTTATGCACATTGAGAAGAATGTTTGTGATAGTATCATTGGTACATTGCTGGAGATCCTTGGAAAAAATAAAGATGGGATTGCTGCTCGGTTAGATTTATTGAACATTGGGGTCAAAACTGATTTGCAACCCGAGTATGGAGAAAGAAGTACTTGTTTGCCTCCAGGGCCTTGGAATTTGTCAAGAGCAGAGAAGAGAGCGGTTTGCAATTCTTTCTATGGTATGAAGGTCCCTGAAGGTTATTCTTCAAATATAAAAATCTTGTATCTTTACAAGATTCAAGACTTCTTGGCCTTAAATCACATGATTGTCATACCTTAATGCAACAATTGCTCCCTGTGGCAATTCGTTCTGTTTTGGAGAAGCCTGCAAGGTATGCAATAACTCGTTTGTGCTTCTTCTTCAATGCTATATGTGCAAAGATGGTTGATGTTTCCAAGCTAGATAAGTTGGAAGAAGATGTAGTAGTTACTTTGTGTTTGCTTGAAAAATACTTTCCACCTTCATTCTTCGATATCATGGTTCATCTAGTAGTACATCTTGTCAGAGAAGTTCGTCTATATTAATGGAAAAACTGAAGTAACAATACTAATTTCACGACGGTTATATAAATATATTCGACGTCGTATGATTTAATAACGTCATATTTTATTTATTTAAAGACGTAGTGTTTTCTTTTACACGACGAATGTTGTATAAAATAAGTCGTCTATTCTTCTCCATGACAATTTTTTGGTTCATTTTTCAGTGTACAGACGTCGGTTTTTTTTGTAAATGACGTTATTTGTTACAACAACGACGGTGATTTACCCTAACCGCTATTTCCACGTCAATATTAATGGAAAAAACGAAGTGGCATTACTATTGCACGACGGTTATATAAATACATTGGACGTCGTATGATTTAATAACGTCATATTTTATTTATTTAAAGACGTATTGTATTCTTTTACACGACGGAGGTTGTATAAAATAGGTCGTCTATTCTTCTCCAAGACAATTTTTTGGTTCATTTTTCAGTATACAGACGTCGGTTGTTTTTTTGTTAATGACGTTGTTTGTTATAACGACGACGGTGATTTCGCGTCGTGGTTTTACTTTGCAAAAGACGTCGATCGATTTTACGACGGTTTGAAAACCAAATTCACGACGGTGAATTCCCGTCGTCTTTTGCCTTTTTTGTAGTAGTGTACGAAGGATAAAGATGCTTGAATTTTGTTTTTTCGGTCATATTATAGAATTTTTTATTGTGGTTATATTGATTCCATGACTCTTCTCTTGGTTTGAATTCTGGATTGTTGATATGGTTCAAAGGAGAAGACTTTCTCTTTCTCTTCCTCATCAATGGTATGTGAAGTGCAAAATGGGGCAGAGTGTGAACTAGTTCTTCCTGCGCTGTCTAATTGTCTTACCCCTTTGGTTAAATCAGGGAGGCCAATTTGTGTTGCGTTATCACAGTTGAGTGTGGTTTTCTTTTGTCATAGCCATAAGTTTTTTGGTGGGAGGAAGAAGGGCATGGTTCTAAAAGATGTGTGGTGATGGCTATTGTTTGTGTAGTTTTGGGGGAGATGAGAGTAAGATATTATATTTGACATGTGAGGGGTGAGGAGGTGGATCATCTGTGGGAAAGGGTTTGCTTCCGGCATCTCTTGGGCGTTCAATCTCTTCAGAATCTTGGAATAGTTCTTTGTTTGCAAATGTTTCAAATTGTAATGCAAGTTTTTTTTTTTTTTTTTTTTCTTTTCCTTTTGTTTGCCTTCTGTTTAGTGTTTATGGCCTTGAATGAAGTTCTACTTAATGTTTGGCACATCTCCAATTGTAGGCTTAAATTACTTTTTGGGTGGGACATCACGAAATTACAGGTATAACTTATGTGATCTATTTTGGGTTTTTGTTTTTTTAACTGATCATTCTTGTTTTATGTATAGTATAGATTTCTACTGTTCAATCAACAAAGTTAAAGGTGTGGATGGTATTTGATGTGAAATATTTCCCTCATTTTGAGCAGGTCAGTTGCTATTGTTGCCTTATTTTGATAGTAACTTGCAGAAAATGAAAATTGAAAAATAAAAAGTTAACCGAAAAATCGTAGTGAATTAGTGATTTATTGCAGCAACAGACTTAGAAATTCAATTTTGTTATAGTTTTTCCAAGTTGAAAATGCTCAACTCTAATCTTATGATGCAACAACGAGCAACATCAGACTAATGTGTGCAGGTTTGACACATCTCAATTTTGCAAAATATTCTGCTCATGTGACAGATTGCTTTTTCTTTTCTTGTTCTTTTTTTTCCATATGGTGACAAAGAAGTTAGAAATGGTAAAGCATTAACCTTAGAACTAGGACTAAGATTAGATGATAATACTAACCTTCTTCATTTGTTCAATTTGGGAAAATTCAAGGCCTGCTGACAAGGCTGGGCATGTTTAAATTGTTTTATTATATTTTTGGCTTGTGAAATGCATGTGTACTTGCTAGGCCAAGTCATTGAGATTCTAGGCTGACAGTTGACGAACTGAAATTTATGTACCTGTATATCTCCTGGCCCTTAGAAATGCTGCATACTTCTGTGAAGTAAAATTTCTCTTTCATCTAATTTTATTTGTTTGTAATCTTAGCCTTTTTTTCTTTGTCATTTTGATTTATTTACAGGGATGATGGAGTAGACATCAATTGTGCATCAATTGTATGTTTGGATGAGAGGAAGGCTTGGATGAGGAGTACTAGATGTAGGTCTTATTAGGAGAAAATTGTACTACTTAAATACTATGTATCAATTGAATATTTATATTTAAGTGGTACGTATGTCGTAGGAATAAAGATTGATTAATTATGTAATAACTATTGAAGCTTCAAATTTTATGAAATAAATAATTTTTGAGTGTATATATTCATTAATAAAGCATTATAGTTGTTTTTCTAGTTAAAATCGATGTATAGAATCAAAGGAAACAAAAACAAACTTAAATGTACTAGCTTGAGAACTTATTAGACGACATATTTAAGGACAATCAACGATGGTTTTATTGTAGAAACCGTCATCTTTACTAATATTTACGACGCTTTTATTATAAACCGTCGTCTTTACATTTAAATAACGATGGTTTTACTGTACAAAGTGTCATCTTTGCCTCTGAACAATGACAGTTATTAACAAAAAACCGTCATGTTTACTAATATTTACTGACAGTTTTATTATAAACTGTCTTCTTTAGTCTAAACAACGACGAGTTTACTATACAAAGCGTAGTCTTTGCCTCTGAACAATGATGGTTCTTAACAAAAAAACGTCATCTTTAAATCTATCAACGACGATTCTTAACAAAAAACTATCGTCTTTACATATATCAACGACGTTTTTTGAAAAAACCGTCATCTTTATAGATAAACAACGACGGTTAAAAACCGTCGTAGTTTGACATTCAAAAGATGACGGTCGATTTAACGACGGTTTTCAAATCATAAAGACGACGGTTTTTCCCCGTCGTCTATTTCCATTTTTGTAGTAGTGATTGTCACAAGAATTTTATCTTGCGCATGATGGATAAGCTTTGGAGAAACTGGAAATCTGAACTATCAGTGCAAATAAGAAGAATTTTAGAAAGTAGGTCAGATGTAGCACGTCATATGGTTCTACTCAAGCCTAGTGATGCAACACAGGAAGAATGGGATGCATTTGTGGCAGAATGCTTGTTAGATAAGTGGAAAGTACGACCAGAAATGTATCATGCTTTGTAATAAAAAATATTGTTGTAAGATTAAGGTTACATATGAATATGAAGAGATATATATATGATCTTTTGCAGGAAAAAAGTGGTAAAATGAGAGCAATACGGGCAAGACAAACTATGCCACACACACTTAGCCGAAAATGTTATGCACGATTGGAACATGATTATGTGAGTAGGACTTATATTATCTTTTCTGAAATCTTATTTATTAGATCTTTTTGATTTATTACTAATTCTTTTCTATGCAGAAAACTAATAATCCAGGTAAAACTTTAACAAGGCCTGAATTATGGATTATCGGACATGAGCCAAAGAAAGCAAAAATGAATGATGTTGTATCTTCTGCAATTGTATGTAATATAGATGAATTCGAAATTTAATTGATTTCTTAATGCATGTGAAATATAATATAATTTCATGTCTTTGATTTATTCGTGTAGGAAAATATCAAGGAAAAAATGGCAGAAGCTCCAGCTTCTGAGAATCCCATTTATATTAAAGAGGATGCATTTGTTAGTAAAGACAAAGACAAAACATAGACATCCCTAAATGGCTTGTCTACCACCTTGTTACTTTTCCTTGTTTTCTTCTTCCTTGTTTTAGGGATGGAAACTCTCCATGTTTCCCTCCATGTCTTGTGCATTGTTTGTAACTAATAATCACCTTGTATACTTGTATATCTAACCCTTCACCAAGTAAGTAATTCAATTGGCAGATTTGAATTCTCTGCAAAACCTATCTTGTTCTTCTTGTTCTACATTCTCAACTCTCTCAATTATACTATATTTGGCATGGTATCAGAGCAATCGATTTTGGTTGCCTCTGCATAACCTTGTTCTTGCCTAAATCTCTACCTATCCTTGCCCATAATTTGCTGTTATATTATTCCTACCTCATACTTTGCCTTGCCTCAAAATTGGTCTTGATCACAAGCCCTTTTTTTGTGCTCTTGTTTGCTGAAGTTTTAAGCTATTTCTTCCTCTACATCCTTTTATATATTTACCTCATGGGTGACACCAACGACTCCATCAACGACTCCACGGGCGACTCCTCTAAAATCGACTCCACCAAGATCGACTCCACAACACCACCACCACCCCGGTCCTCTCATGACTACTCTCCAATTACTCCTGATGAGTTGGATGGGTCCAACTATCCTGCATGGTCTCGTAGTGTTCGCTTGGCCATCACTGCTCGTCGTATGGCTGGTTTCATTAATGGTAAAAAGATTGCCCATGCCATTGATGATCCTAGCTATGAAGCTTGGGATGAAGACAACTGTTTGGTGCAGTCATGGCTCCTCAACTCCATGACCAAAAATGTACGTGCCTTATTTGATCACTGCTCAACGGCTTATGCGGTGTGGGACGCAGCTCGGAAGACATATACTGTCACACAGAATAGCTCCAAGTTGTACCAACTCCGTCGTCAGTCAGTCACCACCTCTCAAAGTGGTGAACCTGTGAATGTATTATACGAAAAATTACACATAATATGGCAGGAAATTGACAGCCTCCGTCCCTGCAAACATACCAATCCCGATGATGTGGCTCTTCACCAACAAGCACTTGAGGTGGAACGTGTGTACGATTTTTTGGGAGGACTCGATCCCAACTTTGATTCCGTTCGTAGTCGGATTCTTGCCATGAATCCGCTTCCAGCAGTCATTGAAGCTTATGCACTAGTGGTAGAAGAAGATAATCGCCAATCTTCCATGCTTGGCGGTGGGAGTCCAATGGCGGTCAATCCATATCGGCCACCACACCGTACGTCCTCCGGACTTCCCCCCCGGGGTCCCAAAACTGACGATGCAAAGGGAACTCAGAAGTGCACTCATTGTGGTGGTGATCATGTTGTTGAGAAGTGCTTCAAGCTTCATGGTTATCCTGAGTGGTGGGATGCTTTCAAATCCCGCAACAAAACACCCAAGGCAGCATGTGTTATAACTACCGATGCCTCTCCATCTTCCACCCTACTCTCCAACTCCGAATCAGGTACACGACCCACTACATGGATAATTGACACAGGTGCCACTGATCATATGACTTTTGACTCTACTATGTTTTCCACAATATCTTCTAAGTCTCGTCATCCTTACATCACTAGTGCCAATGGAGTCCCCTCTAATGTTGCTGGTGAAGGAACTATATCACTTTCCCCTTCCTTATCTTTATCTCATACACTACTTGTTCCCTCCATCAATTGCAATTTGCTGTCTGTTGGAAAATTACTTGACTCACATAACTGTTATGCCACATTCTATCCTTCCCATTGTCTTTTTCAGGACCTCACGACTCACGCGACGATTGGGCATGGTAAACGAAGAGGGGGGTTGTATTCCTTGACGGTCTCTTCACCACCAAGGGCAGCTCATACTCAAGGTTCCAGCTCACAAGCTCGCAATCAACATCAGATTTGGCTTTGGCATCGTCGTCTAGGACATCCGTCCTTTGGCTATCTTCAACGTTTGTTTCCGTCTTTGTTTCGTGGCCTAGATCATTCTCAGTTTCAGTGTGAAACCTGTGTATTGGCCAAAAGCCATCGAACTGTTTTTCCCTTAAGTGATAATAAAACGGAATTCCCTTTTGATTTGGTTCACTCTGATGTTTGGGGTCCTGCTAAAGTTTCTTCCAATGGCAAAAGATGGTTTATTACATTTATTGATGATTGTACTCGCATGACTTGGGTATATTTACTAGCTCATAAAAGTGACGTTTCCGCTGCAATCCGTGAATTTCATGCTATGATTACCACACAGTTCCAAGCCTCTATCAAAGTATTCCGGTCTGATAATGGTGGGGAATATGTGAACAATGTCTTGGCACATTTCTTTCGAGACCAAGGCATCATTCATCAAACCTCCACATCTTTCACTCCGCAACAAAATGGTGTCGCAGAGCAAAAGAATTGACAATTACTTGAGGTTACTCGTGCTTACATGCTGGATAAATCGGTCCCTCACTACTTATGGGGACATGCCCTTCTTTCTGCAGTATATGTAATTAATCGAGTGCCGAGTAGTGTTTTGAAGTTTGAAACTCCACTGAACACCTTGGCTCGTCATGTCTCTCTTCCTACAGTCCTCAAGCTGCCTCCTCGCATATTTGGTTGTGTTGTATATCCTCATGTTCCATCTCATCAAAGAAGTAAGCTGGACCCTTGTGCCATTCGATGTGTGTTCGTTGGGTATGGATCAACTCAAAAAGGATACAAGTGTTACCATCCTCCTACCCGTAAGCTCTTTGTCACTATGGATGCCACATTTCATGAAGATTTATCCTACTTTGAAGCTGCTATGCCCCCTTCTCTTCAGGGGGAGAGAAGGAATGAAGAGAAGGAAGAAAAAATCCAAGTCTGTGCAAATCCGACCGGTCGCAACCCAGAAGCGACCGGTCGCTTTCCTGAAACGACCGGTCGCACTGACCACAGCGACCGGTCGCCTTGCTCCAGCGGTGATGAAAATCGATTCTGTGACAAAGCGACCGGTCGTAATCCAGAAACGACCGGTCGCACTGACCCCAGCGACCGGTCGCCATGCTCCAGCGATGATGAGGATCGACTCTGTGACAAAACGACCGGTCGTAATACAGAAGCGACCGGTCGTCCAGACTCCAGAGAGGAAAATCAAATCTGTGACAAAACGACCGGTCGCTCAGAACCCAGCGACCGGTCGCCAAGCACCAGTGAACTTCAAAATTTGGGCAGCGATGAAGGTATTGGAAAATTGTCGTTCTTATTTGGTGAAGATCCCGGAGGAGACAATTCAAATGGTTGCTGCAATCAACAACAAAATACAACCCCTTCTTCTCAACCATCGGACCAGTCGTCTCGTGATGAAGAAACACTTGAGGTAATTCCCGAAGCACCTAATGCTATACCATACACTCTCCCACCTAGGACCACTAGAGGAAAACCCAAACCTCAATATTGTCCTGACCTTACTGCCAAATCTAAATATCCCATTAATAACCATGTTTCAACTCATAGATTGTCAAAGTCATATGCATCATTTGTCAATCAATTATCTACTGTATGTGTTCCAAATAAGTGGCAGGATGCTATAACAGATTCCAGATGGGCTGAAGCAATGGCAATTGAAATGGAAGCTCTGGAAAAGAATTCTACATGGGAAATGGTCCAGTTGCCACAAGGGAAGAAACCAGTTGGATGTCGGTGGATATACACCATTAAATACAAAGCTGATGGATCCATAGATCGATACAAAGCTCGATTAGTGGCCAAAGGGTATA
The DNA here is from genome assembly GCF_965620075.1 of Prunus avium. Taxonomy (NCBI): domain Eukaryota; kingdom Viridiplantae; phylum Streptophyta; class Magnoliopsida; order Rosales; family Rosaceae; genus Prunus; species Prunus avium. Next base: position 5,433,090 of record NC_142290.1, read on the forward strand.
CACAAACATATGGAATTGACTACCAAGAGACATTTGCACCTGTTGCCAAGATCAATACCGTACGTGTTCTCATGTCATTGGCTGCAAACCTTGATTGGCCACTATTGCAGTATGATGTAAAGAATGCATTTCTTCACGGGGAATTGCAAGAAGAAGTGTATATGGAACCACCACCAGGGACCTCCATGGCACTTGGTCCCAACACCGTGTGCAAGCTGAGAAAATCATTATATGGGCTAAAGCAGTCACCACGAGCCTGGTTTGGAAAATTCACAGATTCTATGAAGCGCTTTGGGTACACTCAGAGCCACTCGGATCACACTTTATTCTTAAAGCGTCGTGGTGACAAACTTACGGCCCTTATCATCTATGTTGATGATATGGTGGTTACCGGTAATGACAATGAAGAAATGAAGAATCTGCAGAAGCTCCTTGCTAGTAAATTTGAGATGAAGGAATTAGGTGAGTTACAATATTTTCTTGGCATAGAAGTTGCTAGATCAACACATGGCATATTTCTATCCCAACGAAAATATGTGTTAGACTTGTTAACAGAAACTGGAATGCTTGATTGTAAGCCAGCTGACACACCTATTGAGCAGAACCACAAGTTAGGGATGTATCCAGACCAAGTACCCACTGACAAAGAAAGGTATCAAAGATTGGTTGGGCGACTGATTTATCTATCACACACACGCCCCGACATAGCTTATGCTGTGAGTATGGTGAGTCAGTTTATGCATCAACCAAGTGAGGCACACATGAATGCAGTAACTCGGATCATGAGGTACTTGAAGGCTGCCCCTGCCAAGGGGTTGATATTCTCCAAACATACACATATGAACCCAGAAGGATACACAGATGCGGATTGGGCAGGATCCATCACAGATAGATGTTCTACTTCTGGATACTTTACATTTGTGGGGGGCAACTTAGTCACTTGGAGAAGTAAGAAGCAAAAAGTTGTGGCTAGATCAAGTGCTGAAGCAGAATTTAGGGGAATGGCTCAAGGAGTTTGTGAATTGCTCTGGTTATGGAGATTACTGAAGGATCTGAGAATTAAACCATTGAAAGCTACAAACTTGTACTGCGACAATAAATCAGCTATCGAGATAGCACATAACCCAGTACAACACGACCGTACCAAACATGTGGAAGTCGACCGACACTTCATCAAAGAGAAACTAGAAAGGGGTATAATCAAGTTTCCATTTGTAAACTCGGAAAACCAACTTGCTGACATCCTGACGAAGGCCGTATCAAGTAAAGTTTTCCATGACTCACTGGACAAGTTGGGCATGCGTGATATCTTTGCACCAACTTGAGGGGGAGTGTTAGTAAAGACAAAGACAAAACATAGACATCCCTAAATGGCTTGTCTACCACCTTGTTACTTTTCCTTGTTTTCTTCTTCCTTGTTTTAGGGATGGAAACTCTCCATGTTTCCCTCCATGTCTTGTGCATTGTTTGTAACTAATAATCACCTTGTATACTTGTATATCTAACCCTTCACCAAGTAAGTAATTCAATTGGCAGATTTGAATTCTCTGCAAAACCTATCTTGTTCTTCTTGTTCTACATTCTCAACTCTCTCAATTATACTATATTTGGCAGCATTGACTCAAGTTCTTGGTAAAGAGCGCCTTGATCGTGTTAGAGGTTTTGGATTTGGGGTTACACCTTCGCAGGTAGATGCTCAAATTCAAAGCAATTCTTGGAAGCAGTCCATGATTACTTAAGTGGCAGCATTGACAGAACGCTAAAAATTTCTAGAGGATTTTATCATGGAGTTTAGGCAAAACATGGTAAGTTGCTCTAATTCTTGTAGTTCTAGTAGTTTTATCTCAATGGTGCATTCTCATATTTTAAATATGCAAATCTCTGTTTAGAAAAAGACTAGCAATGCTGATGGAGTTGCACAAAGTCCTGTTGGACCATCACAAGTAAATATAAATAGTCAATTATTAAAAATTACATCATATCCACCTAAGATTGTAGAAATTATAGTAACTTCAGTTTTTTGATTTATTATCAGTCCCCACAAGGCAATACTCAAGTGCCTTCTAATCTGAACCTTACCAATGCAAAGTGCAATCTACTAAATTGGACTGCAATAGGGCAAGTAGTTGCAAGGGCAGAAATTGCATCTACTGATCCTGCTTCAAAAGTACATCATATTGTACTTAGGCCTGATTGTTATAAAGTTTGGATCAAAGAAATTTTATTCCTCGAAGTACCATTGTTTAGGAGTTCACGTGAGCATTTCTTTCTTGATGATGCAATTGGAAGCACAGTTGCTTGGCCGCATAAGTATATCAGCTTTGGCTAAAGAAGTTTGAGGTAAATTCAGAGTCAAAATAATTTCTTCTATAATATATGAAGGTCTTTCTACCACACTTGTGATTGTCAATTTGTAATTTGTTTATGAAATATTGGCATTAATTAGCTTCTACATGAACTAAATAATTTGGTATTCAAACCTTAAACTTGCACATGCCATTGAAATCTTATTAACTACCTTATATTAGAGTTGTATACTTAGAACAAATGTCAAATCTCTGTTTGCAAAAGAAAAGAACCTTGTATATATAGAGTTGAGGGGTAATTAAGAATCTATATAGTTTTTTATATACTGTTATATGCTGAGCTTTGGAAGTCTGTCTTTCACAGGTGAGAAAAAGGTTACCACAAAAAAAACAAAGAATTGTAAAGAAGGGGCAAGTTAGATTCTTTGTGAACTCATTGTTTAATCTCTTGTGTCGTTCCTCCCTGTGCTTAAACCTTTTTCTTATCTTTCTTATTTATTTTTTTTGGGTTCTTGTTCAATTAACTTCATTCATGAATTTTCGGTCCTTTAAATTAGTTTTGTTGGATTCTCTTATTCTTGTTTATACCATATTTGACCAAGCAACTAGAAGCCAGACAAAGAGTCCCACATTGAAATATTGCAAGAAGTGAAGACTCCCTCTCATCTATAAAAGTAGACCACTCTCCACTTAGGAAGGGATCCCCTGGACTGGGCTTTATCTTTAGTCATGGGCTTCTCATTTCTCTCTTTATATTTGGGCTCAGCCCCTTGTACAAATGTAAATACGCATTGTTATAATAATGAGAATATACTTCTCCGTGGACGTAGCCCATTCATTAAGGGTGAACCACGTATACTTTGTCTTCTGTATATTTATCGCTTGCCCAAATCCTCACACACATGCTGAAGGTTCTCACCTTCACCCATCAATCATCACACATCATCTCTAAGTTGGGCTAAAAAGTGCTGAATCATTTTTTAGCGTCAACAGTTTGGCGCCGTCTGTGGGAATCGACACAAAAGGCTTCTGTCATTCTCCCTTTCTTCAGTGCCCTTCGGCACCCTTACAATCGGCAATCCCATGCTGGAGCAACCATGAATGCTAAGACAACAATTGCAGAAGATGACATTTCAAGGAAAAGCCAATTAGAATGTGGCTCTCACTCGCATGGCTTGCATGACCAAGAGTGAAACCACCATCTACATGCCGTTCAACCAGCTACCGAACGGTAGCCATGCCAATGGCTTTCTCAAGACACCCACTTGGTCAAAGATTCTGAACGGCACATAATAGCTCCTGTAGCGCATATAAATATTCAACCCCTCGAAGTGCATTGTGCGTCTTCAAGCTACCACACAAACAACTATCCTCACTTGTCCTACCGTTCGGCACATGAAGACATATTTGCCGAAGCCACCCACCAATCAGCCACGGCTCATCATCCTGCGTTGCTTGCATGGCCAAGGAGCGGGACACTATTCCAATAATCTAAAGAATGCCCATGTGCATCCCTACTATGAGATAAGATTCCCATTCTTATATTGAATTATTTCAACATAATTGCAAGTATGCAATATTTAATAAATATCTCACTAGCAGAAACTATCCAGCTTTGGAATTCAAACCATGGGCTCAATCGGTGACCTAGTCACCTTCAGTTCTGTTTGTACCATATCTGACCCTCCACTCGTACAACGACACGTGGATCTCATAAACTCGCCCAAGTACCCAAGGCCTCGGACAATCGGCATCGGCCACCGATGGCATTGTCTCAAAGCTGCGAACAGCCATTACGCGCCCAACTCGTCTACAATCGGCATCCCTTACCGATTGTAGAGAATCAACCTCGAAGTACCCGCCCAAAATATCTAAGGACTCGTGTCGACCTCAGAAGGCCTTCCCACGAGTCCCACATCGAAAATGAGCACTAAGAGCATACTAAATGCCCTCTATAAATAGGCCCCTTCCACTACAATACAGGGGTAAGACTTTTCAGCTTGACTTTTATACTTCTATATGGTCAACAGCAAGAGCTCTTAAAACAACAATCTTACTTGAGCATCGGAGGGTCTTAGGCTGGTTCCACACCGGTTCCATAGACCTCACGAGCTTCGCTTATCTTCTATTCAGGATCAGCATCTGAAGACAGGAAGAATCTCCATTTACCACTCAATCGATCTCCTAGATCGTCCACATCTCTTGTAAGTTGCACTCATCTCTATCTGTTCAGATTTAGCGCCAACAGATTGGCGCCGTCTGTGGGAATCGCTTATCGATCAACCCATATCTCAAAACAAAGAACTCTGAGACCAAAAAATGAATCCATCTTCGGCCCTCCCCACCGATGGCCCCATCCTCGGCCTCGGTGGCGAGCCAAGTATAGCTCCCTTGCTTCAGACACCAGCTCGACCGACCGCCTTGGAGGCTCGCATGGAGACCCTACAGCAGGATATGGCAAGAATGCAGGAGCACAACAATGTTCTCGCCTCTAAGCTGGATGACACCCAGAGGCAGCTGCATCAACAACAAACACTCTCCGCCCAGTTGTGAAATGATCGGGAACCAACCACATAGCTTCGGCAGGAGAAATCGTTTAAAAGCGTACGAAAGCCCACTTTCCAGGATAGGGGGAAGCAGCAGGCCGCGAACGGACCGACTGTCTCCCGAAGACTGTTCGTGCCCACTCCAAAGGAGCGCCATCCCGAATATCGCGTTTATTCTGATTGCCGCGAGAGGATCAACGATCGGCGGAGGGAACGGCAGTCCTCACCCATCCAGGTCCGGGCGAAGCTCGACGATCCGCGCCTGGAGGTACTTGGACCAAAATCCCCCCTACGCCAGAGGTACAGTGCGATCGGCCTGGAAGAGACGGACGAATCAGATTATGTTTCAACATCTCCAGGAACCACAATCTCATCAACAGGGCCCTCTGCACAACGCCACAGTCGCCGGTCGAACCAGGACAACGATCGGCGAAAAGGAAATTACGAGGGAAGCCCCAGCCGAACGGCAGACCAAGGAAGGCGAGGTCACAATGCTGACCAACGCACAGGGAACCGAGTGGTCGAGCCCTTTGGTGACGATCTTCCATCTACCGATCCGACTATTCGTCTCCTCCTACAGAAGATGAATCGCATTGAGAAGGAACAAGACCAGGCTCGGACACCAACATGGGGAACGGTACAGCCTGGGCCATTCACCAATCGAATCTGGACATTCAGACACGAGAAGGAGGTCCAAGCACTCCGCATATCGTTCTATTCGGGGGTGGAAGATCCCGTTACCCACATTCATACCTTCCAATCAGCTTTGGGTTGCAAAGGACTGACGGACGAAGGCCAATGTTTGCTATTCCCCTCCACCCTGACCGGAGCCGCTCTGAATTGGTTCTATCGGATGGAGCCAGATACGGTTGACACCTTTAATCAGTTGAAGCAAACCTTCCTCAACCATTTTATGATTCAGACCGATCGCCTATATTCTGCCGATGACCTTTACACCGTTCGGCAGCAGGACGATGAGCCGTTGAGAGAGTATGCGGCTAGGTTCAGCCACGAGTATTCCCGATGCCCAGAAACTGACGACAGGGCAGCCTTCGGCGCCTTCAAAAGCGGCCTTCGGTCGTCTCAGTTTCGGTATCTAGTCCACAGCAGCAACTGGACCACCTACTCCGAATTAATGAAACAGGCGGCTATCCACGCCAAGGCCGAGCACTTCAACTCCAAGGGATCAGCTTCGACCCCAATAAACAAAACGGCGTCGACCGATCAGCCTCCAACGCAAAACTACGACCGATTCCCGGTCGATCGATCGGCCAACCAGGCCCCCTACCGTTCGGCACCCCCTGTCCCTGCTTTTTCCACGCAGCGAAATAAGCGAAAGGACAACTTCCGGGATCGGCAGGACAACAACAAGAAGGGCAACCACAAGGGGAATCGGCCAGACGAAATCTTCACTTTGCTCAACACTACCTATGAGCATGTTCTCCTGACCGAAGGGGATATGATACCGAAGCCGAACAATCGGAAACTCCCTCGCCAGAGTGAAAAAGACACCGCTGTCTTCTGTCGGTACCACCAGTACAACGGCCATCGCGCTTCGCAAAATTGTTGAACGCCTCATCAATGACAGAAAGCTGGATCAGTATTTAAACACCAAGCCAGCAGCGGATAAATCATTGAATCGGCAGATCAATATGATCAGTGGAGGAGCGCCCATTGCCGAAGCCAGCAACCGATCAGTCAAAAACTACGTTCGTGCCATTCGGCATCCACAGATCCTCAGCGTAGCGGGAGGACGCAATGACAAAATTCAACGAAACGGTTGGGAACCTATCACCTTTTCTGAGGAAGAAGAGCGAGGCATCATCTTCCCCCACTCCGATCCTATGATCATACGAGCCGATATCTCAGATTTCGACGTAGGCCGAATCCTCATAGAAACCGGCAGTTCAGTCAATGTGCTATTCGCCGACGCTTTCAACGCCCTCGGCGTGGACCCTCGGCATCTGAACAAGGATATCACCCCTCTCCTGAGCTTCTCTGGCGACGTGGTTGAACCGATCGGCAGTGCCCAGCTCCCATTCGCCGTCGGTACCATCCCCAGACGAACGGTCCTCTACACTCATTTTCTGGTGGTCGACTGCCCAACGGCATACAATGCTATCATCGGCAGGACGGCGCTCACAAAAATGAAGGCCATGCTGTCACCACACATGCTCCTCCTCAAGTTCCCCACACACGCTGGCGTCGGCCAAGTGCGAGGGGACCAATTGAGTGCACGGACGTGTTACGTTTCGGCAACCAAGGAATCGGCAAGGGCTGCGCTTCGCGAAACATACTCGGTCGCCACCAGCTTAGGCGTACCGAACGGCAGGGTAACGGACAAACCAGATGACCCCCGAGATGAGGCCGTAACCCCACAAGCGCAACCCGCCGAAGATTTAGAATCAGTCACCCTCTCCGAAGCACAACCGGACAGACAAGTTCGAATCGGTACCACCTTGAGTTCGGCACTGAAGGCCGATTTTATCACCTTCCTGCGCACCAATGCAGAAGTCTTTGCCTGGTCATACGACGATATGCCCGGTATCGCCCCGAGCGTCATCAGTCACAAGCTCAGCATCTGCCCCACTTTCAAACCCATCAGGCAGAAACGGCGGGCCTACGATGCCGAACGGTATGAAGCAATGAGACTCGAAGTAGACAAACTGAGAACCATTGGCTTCATCCAGGAAGTAACCTACCCAATTTGGCTGGCAAATTCGGTTTTAGTCAAAAAATCAAACGGCGCCTGGAGAATGTGTCAAGACTATACCGATTTAAACAAGGCTTGCCCAAAAGACAGCTTTCCTCTGCCACGGATCGATCAGATGGTAGATGCCACGGCAGGCCATGAACTTCTCAGCTTCATGGATGCATACTCAGGCTACAACCAGATATTCATGAGCCCTACCGATCGCGAACACACGGCATTCATCACCGACAAGGGACTTTACTGCTACAAAGTCATGCCGTTCGGCCTGAAGAACGCTGGGGCAACATACCAGCGATTGGTCAACAAAATTTTTTCCGACCTCATTGGCACCTCGATGGAAGTCTATGTGGACGACATGCTGGTCAAAAGCAGAACGGCCGATTCTCATCTCCACAACCTCTCGCTCATGTTCGGCGTCTTGAAAAAGTACAACATGCGCCTCAACCCGAGCAAGTGTGCCTTCGGCGTTTCCTCGGGCAAATTTCTCGGCTTCATGATCAGCCAACGAGGAATCGAGGCCAACCCTGAAAAAATCCAGGCATTACTCGACATGCAGGTCCCGAAGACACAAAAGGATATTCAGAGTCTGACTGGGCGTGTCGCCGCTCTGGCCCGGTTCATCTCCAAGGCTACCGATCGGTGCGCTCCATTCTTCAAAGCCCTCAAAGGAAGCAAACGGCAGATTGTCTGGACTGCCGAATGCGATCGCGCTTTCTAAGATCTTAAGGCCTACATGAGCAGAGCACCCCTATTATCCACTCCTCTTCCCGGCGAAGAACTCATCCTCTATCTCTCGGTTTCGGCAACGGCACTTAGCTCTGTGCTCATTCGCAAGCCGAACGGCATCGAACTCCCCATTTTCTACACTAACCATGCCTTGCAAGACGCTGAGATTCGGTACCCCGAGCTAGAAAAACTCGCCTACGCTCTCGTCCTTTCAGCACGCAAGCTTCGGCCATACTTTCAGGCTCACAGCGTTGCCGTCCTCACCAATCAGCCTCTGCGTCAGATACTCCAGAGACCGGAGACATCCGGTCGGCTAGTCAAATGGGCCATCGAGCTCGGCGAATTCGACATCCACTACCACCCTCGTCCTGCCGAGAAAGGACAGGCTGTAGCTGACTTCATCTCTGAGTTGACCACGTCCGAAGGGCCAGATCCGAAGGACGCCACCTCCGATTCATCTTCGCCAGTACCAGTCGCCCACCCAGCCGAAGGAATCTTTAATCCCTCGATTCCCCTTTGGACTCTTTACGTGGACGGTTCGTCCAACCGACAGGGCAGCGGAGCCGGCTTGGTACTCAAGGCCCCTGACCAGACAACCATCGAATATGCCATCCGATTCCAATTCCGGACTTCCAACAACGAAGCCGAATATGAGGCTCTGTTGGCAGGCCTTCGGCTCGCTAAAGAAATGGGCGCTCAGCAACTCAGGATCTGTAGCGACTCACAACTTGTCGTCAACCAGATACTGACTGAATTTGAAGCCAAGGACACTTCGATGGTTGCCTACTTGACGCACGCTTGTCGATTGCTCCACCACTTCACCGCGTACCAAGTTCAACAGATCCCCAGATCCGAGAACAGCCACGCCGATGCTCTATCACGCCTTGCATCGGCGATCGACGACAACGTAGGACGCCATGTGCCGATCGAGATCCTCACTCGGCGCAGCACCACCGACCTCGAGATACATGCCGTTCGGCAGGATCCAAGTTGGATGGATCCTATCCACGCCTACCTCGCCAACGGCACGTTGCCTAACAACAACTCCGAAGCTAAGACTATCCGCCGCCGATCGGCACGATACCTCCTTTTGAATCAGATTCTCTATCGGCGTGGTCATTCCTTACCATTGCTTCGGTGCATGACCCCGCAGCAAGGAAACTACGTCCTACGAGAGATTCACGAGGGAGCCTATGGGGATCATTCAGGCGCCCGATCGTTGGCCTTCAAAACCATTCGGCAAGGATACTACTGGCCGACTCTTCATGCCGACGCCACTGAACTCGTCCAGAAGTGCGACCATTGCCAGCGCTTTGGTTCCATCCCAAAATTGCCTGCCGAGCCACTGAATCCGATTGTCAGCCCATGGCCCTTTGCCCAATGGGGTTTAGATCTCATCGGCCCTATGCCCCAGGGAAAGGGACAGGTCAAATTCGCCATCGTCGCCGTCGACTACTTTACGAAGTGGACCGAAGCCGAAGCATTGGCAACCATAACCGCAGCCAGGGTCGAGCATTTTGTATGGAAGAACATAATTTGTCGGTTCGGCCTTCCGAACGCAATCATCACCGACAACGGCAAACAATTCGACTCCACTCAGTTTCGGCACCTGTGCCACCGATTCAACATCAACTTGTTCTTCGCATCCCCAGCGCATCCACAATCAAACGGCCAGGTAGAAGCCATCAACAAGATCATCAAGCGGACACTGAAGAAGAAGCTTGGGGCAGCTAAAGGAGCCTGGCCCGATCTCCTTCCGGAGGCACTCTGGGCGATCAACACCTCCTACCGTCGATCGACTGGAGAAACACCGTTTTCCCTTGCTTTCGGTACCGAAGCTGTTGTCCCCGTCGAGATCAACGCACCCTCGTGCCGAACGGCTTCTTACAAATCCGAGCAAAACGAAGCCTTGCTCACTCTCAACCTGGACCTCATTGACGAACACCGTTCCCAGGCTCAGCTTCGGAACGCTGCCTACAAACAGCGGACCTCTCGCTACTACGACTCGCGCGTCAGACGTCGATCGTTCAAAGTGGGAGACTGGGTTTTACGCAAAGTTTCTCTCGCCACCAAAGACTCGAGCGACGGCACCCTTGGTCCATCTTGGGAAGGTCCTTATGAGGTCGTTACTGTCTGCCGACCGGGAACTTACCGACTGGGTGATACCGATGGTCAGACCCTCGGCCATCCCTGGAATATCGAGCACCTCAAATATTACTACAAGTGACGTGGCCTTCGGTCCTCACTCCATGTAATTTCAACATAATTCCTATTCTATACATATGGCATTACCAAATAGCAGTATTATATCAACAATATTCTACATTCGGCATGCACACATACGGGAGTACGAACATCAGAAAATTCAACCGAAACAAATTTAACATAGATATAAAAGGCCACAGAAGGGCCATCTGTCTTTACAATATGTCATTCGGCATGCTAAAAAATGTTATACAATTCCCAAACGATACTTGGGTTAAAAAGGTCTACGAGGTGGGTGGATCGGCTTCGGTCGCTACAACATCGGCATCAGCTGACGCAGGCTCAGGATCAGTCGACGGCTCGGCAGTAGACGCAATGGCAGCCCTTGGCCCGGGATGACCTTCTTCCTCCCCACTGCTTGAATCGGTGTCGTCGGTTTCCTCGGGCTCGGCATCCTCACCCTTGTACGCCTCCACCATCTCTTCGGTCACCCCTTCCGGTAGTGGCGGCGAATCCCGGAGAAAGTTCAGGTTCAGCTTCTTCTCTGCATTGTACCGCTTGAATCGGTAGACAAAGTCGTCACATTGCTCCATGACTTCTTTGTCTACCAGAAGCGTGAACTCCTCCGACGCTCGGTAGTCAGCTACGGCTTTCGCCTTCGCCTCCTCTACCTCCTTGGCATGCGACCGTTCGGCCGCATCCATGGCCACCTCCACCGCTGCCCTCGCCTCCTGCGCCGCCACCAAATCCAGCTCCGTTGCTGCCAATTTCGATGTCAGCTCCGCTATCTTCGCAGCATTTTCCTCAGCACGCCGGTCGGCCTCCTGAACGAGCTTTCCGGCATCAGCGATCTTCGAACGGCCCTCTTCAAACTTCTTTTGGTACCGTTCGGCAGCATTGATGGCTCGCTTCACGCAGAGCCACATCTCCATATCAGCCTGATAACACATACAAAGTTAGTATGCCGAACGCATAACCACTTTAACAAAAAACAACAAGTTAAACACTTACTGCAGCCTAAAGCCGGAAGGCTCGCCCGGTCTGCTCGCGCAACGTCTTCATCGACAGTTGCTCAATCTCTGACAGCTCCATTTGAGCGCCATCGATCATACTGTTGATGAACGGCACAGCCTTCCGAGGGCAAGCAATGTTCACCGGCCCCTCCTCTCCCTCTCCTTCATCATCGGGAATCACCACCGATGTCCCTTCATTCGGCCCCCCTGGCCGCTTCGGCAATGGCGTTGCGTCGAGGGCACCCTCAATCATCCTTTTTCCGGTTACTTGGAGGTGCACCTCCCGAACAGCCTCCGCCTCGGCCGCCAGCTTCTCCCGGCGGCGATTCGCCACCGTCTGCTCATCACCTGAGGCCCCTGCCACCTTCTTCTTCGGCCTGGGGGACTGCCCTTTCTTCGGCTTCGGCGACCCATGCCCCTCCATCCGCCTCTTGGTCGCCTCGCTCATTGGACGCCCACCTGCCACTGCAAAAACACAAGTCATATCAGAAACGGTAGATATGAAAAGGAAGACGCTCACGACGCCTGCCGAACGGCATCACTCACTTTGCCTTTTCTCCTCTTCCTCTTCCTCCCTTAACCTTCAGTCGTGCTCTGATTTGCCGATCAAGCCCGCCTTGTAAAGGTTTTGGAAGTATAGCAACTCCTTGAAGAAGCGATCTTCTTCGGCAATCTTCGTCCTCACCCTCTCGATCGCTTCCACTTCTCTGATCGGTGCAGACGGCCGTTTCAAGGACACTGAAACACAAACATCAGACGGTCAAAAAATAAAAAAAATAAAAAAAACAAACCAACTGCCGAACGGCAGGCTCTACCCTACCGACTGTCTGGAAAGACGTAGGAATCCTCCTCTCCACGATCACTCCTGGTGCCGATTCCCAGTCACCAGAGACAATGACCCGACGCTTACGCCAGGTCTTCTGGGAGCTCGGCACCCCAACCACAAAGTGTCCACGCTGACCTGCCGATAGACAGTTAGACTGCACCCACCCTCCATTATCGGCACTCTTCGCCCTCGTCACACTGTACAGTTGGGCAAATTGTTCGTAGCTCGGCTCCCCCTCGCCAGCCAAGCTGAACGCTGCGATCGTCCCAAGCAACGTAATCCAAAAGTTTGGATTATACTGCCCTGGTGCATATCCGATCGCAGCCAATATCTTCTGCACCGAATGTCTCAACGGCAGCCGAAGCCCGTGCTTGAAGACATCAGTGAAAAAGACCACGCCCTTGTCATTATCACTGAGCGACTCTAAGGGCCCCGGGATCCGCATCCCTACCGATTCCGGAATATTGAACTCCGCCCGAATCTTCGCCAACTCAGCCTCGGTCAGCGTGTTCGGCTCTAAATCATCTACTCCGAACAACGGTTCCGTGGGCCTCGCCATCGGAATCCGTTGCCTCCCCCTGACAACCCTCAACACCCCTTCCCCTGGGACGGCAACGGACACGCCACCTCCATCGGCCTCCCGACCTGAAGTCGAAGGCTCCCCATCTTCAGGCACTCTGGTCGAAGTGCCCCCAGCCTCGGCACGCACTCTTGCCCCCTCTACTATCTCACAGCTTGAAGAGCTCCCAGAATCGGCACTCTCACTTCCCTCGGACGAACTCCCCGAGGAGGATTCGTCCTCATAGGCCCTCGGACTACGCCTACCCTCAGATTCGGTATCTGACATCTACAAACACAAACGAAGGGAAACTAAGTGCTATGCTAGAATCAAAATCTTGTTCTACCCTTAAACACTCATGTTCATGCTTGTTCATACTTTGTTCAAACAAAAAATCAACGAATTCAACACTTTGATTCATACAAATGCCGAAACACGGCAACATACCTTGTTTGCACGGTGGCTCAAGCTCGCCGGAAATCGCCTCCGCCTTGTTCAACCTTGCCGGAAATCGCCTGCTCAACCTTCGCACGGTTGCCAGAAATCGCCTCTCACAAGCTCTCTTCGCTCTCAAATATTCCAAGTATTTGAACTCTCGTCTCCTCCTCACACTTATAAAGCCGATTTAGCATCGGGAAGAGAAGCGACGCATCGGGATACGAAACGACGCGGCTCTTCACAGCCATGCCGACACGTGTCACGCATGCACGGGGGAGACCAAACGTCAGTTGCAACGCTTCCAATCCTCAGAGACGCTTCAAATTCCCGAACGTGGCAGATCTAGCCACCTTCGAGCACAACTCCACTAACCAACGGCAGGCGCACATTGATGAGTTTTCACTCACCACTCGTGCCGAACGGCAGGCGCACATTGATGAGTTTTCACTCACCACTCGTGCCGAACGGCAGGCGCACATTGAGGAGTTTTCACTCACCACTCGTGCCGAACGGCAGGCGCACATTGATGAGTTTTCACTCACCTCTCGTGCCGAACGGCAGGCGCACATAGAGGAGTTTTCACTCACCACTCGTGCCGAACAGCAGGCGCACATTGATGAGTTTTCACTCACCTCTCGTGCCGAACGGCAGGCGCACATTGATGAGTTTTCACTCACCTCTCGTGCCGAACGGCAGGCGCTCATTGATGAGTTCTCACTCACCTCTCGTGCCGAACGCTAGGCGCACATCGATGTGAGTGCCGCATATTCATGAGTTTTCACTCACCCCTTGCAACAATCGGCACATCATGCCGTCTCTTCTCCAAGCTCACTCCCTTGGGCACTTGGGGGACTACATACCACCATCGGCAACTATGGGACCATTGTGTCCGGGTCAGAACGCCGAATACACATTCAAGTCCCCAACCGAGAAGCTTCTCAATCGGCAACTTGGGGGACTACTGTTTGTACCATATCTGACCCTCCACTCGTACAACGACACGTGGATCTCATAAACTCGCCCAAGTACCCAAGGCCTCGGACAATCGGCATCGGCCACCGATGGCATTGTCTCAAAGCTGCGAACAGCCATTACGCGCCCAACTCGTCTACAATCGGCATCCCTTACCGATTGTAGAGAATCAACCTCGAAGTACCCGCCCAAAATATCTAAGGACTCGTGTCGACCTCAGAAGGCCTTCCCACGAGTCCCACATCGAAAATGAGCACTAAGAGCATACTAAATGCCCTCTATAAATAGGCCCCTTCCACTACAATACAGGGGTAAGACTTTTCAGCTTGACTTTTATACTTCTATATGGTCAACAGCAAGAGCTCTTAAAACAACAATCTTACTTGAGCATCGGAGGGTCTTAGGCTGGTTCCACACCGGTTCCATAGACCTCACGAGCTTCGCTTATCTTCTATTCAGGATCAGCATCTGAAGACAGGAAGAATCTCCATTTACCACTCAATCGATCTCCTAGATCGTCCACATCTCTTGTAAGTTGCACTCATCTCTATCTGTTCAGATTTAGCGCCAACAAATTCTTCTTATTTTAATACTATTTTGTCCTATTGGCCATATAGGAAAGTGTGGAGCAATTTGGATGGATAAGCCAAACGGCACCCACCCATCACAGATGTTTAATCTCCATCTGATGGAAGTCCCTCAAATCAACTTACCGTACGGCAAGTTCAAAAGCACAGAATGGAAAACTCCAAGGTAGCAATCGGCACCGCATCCTCCAAACAAATTGACTGGCCAAACCATGAGATTGCTCAAGGCACCCAAGAGCCTTGAGAGACGACCACCTCCATGCCGTTTGGTAGCCTTTCCCCATCGACCCACTGGGGGACTTGGCCATTTTATCTGTCGTTTGGAAGCTCTTGATTGCTACTGTGTCTTTTGTGTTCTACACTTATTGCTTGGGAATGCTCGGACTGTCATACCCCTCAAATTTGGAAAATCTTTCGAAGGGAACCAAACAGCACCCAAGCTCAACATGCATATCGAAGATAACAATTACTGATCGGCACCCATGTCAGTGATCCCTTCAGGGCACCCAAAGACCCAAGTCAGGAGTGACTCCGCCATCTCAACAAAAAGTCAAAATTGCCGATCGGCAATACCTCCATTTCAAGTCTAAGGGGAAGCCCATGTAATTCATTCCAAAAAGAAAATGGCGAACGTTGAATGCCAGACACATTCAAATCATGAGCCCTTACCGTTTGGCACCTTGTTTTGCATGGTTTCCATGACTGTGGGAGCAGCTACCGTTCAAACCAATTATGGTTGTCATGTTGCATGGCAAACGTAGCAGAAACCTATTCCAATCTAACGGATGCCCATGTGCATCCCCACCACACCATGAGATAAGATTCCTATTCTTATATTGTATTATTTCAACATAATTGCATGCATGCAATATTTAATAATTCATTAACATAAGCTGTGGCTTAGGTGTTGTTCAACACCTGTCAATTGCCATTCGGCAATTCAATGGAATACCCATGCAATTCAATGGACAATAAGTCAAGGGATCGGCATCATGTTGTTTAGCACCAACTCAACTTGACTGAATTTCTTGTGGCAAGTCATCACCCACCGGAGCAATAAAATCTCCCATGGCTATCAAAGTCCATGCACTTGTACAGAATCAAAGCCTCTAGCTGTGTACACCATGCCGATGAATTGCTCTAGACACCCAACCGTTCGGCAGCCAAAGAAAACCCCACATGCCTCACACTAAGGCTGGATGGCTCGCAGAACCATGTTCACTTCAAAGAGATAAGCAAGTGCCGTTCTGCACTCCTTTAAAGAATATATATATATATCTATATATATATATATATATTGTTTACACCCAAAATAAACAGCCAATAAGGGCAAGACACGTGGAGAAAACTGGGCTTGGTCAGAGGCGCCCTCGGCACCCTACCTACCGATTTCTCCATTAGGGCAACGCCCTCTCCTGGGACACGTGGCGCGCTCCCACAGTCCCACATCGAAATAATCAACAAAATGCACACCTCCCAAGAGCTATAAAAGGAGGCCAACTATCCCAAAATAGAGGTAATCAGAACTTACGGCATACAAGCCTATTGATCTGTCAGTTGAACTTTCTATTCCCGAACTTACTTAAGCATCGGAGAGCCTTCGGCCGGTACCACACCGGTCTTACCGAGCGTACTCTCTTTTGCAGATTACGCAGGCTACCGAGGCATCAAGGATACCGAAGGCATACAATTACTAAGTTGACCCTCTAAGTCAGAGAACCACTTTTTGACGTCAACATATATATATATATATATATATATATATATATATATATATATGGCCAGCAACAACTACATCCCAACGGGACCTTTGTGCTGGCTGAAGCCAATTGTCAAACGACAATTAAACAAAAAAGGAGAAAAGAAAAAGAAAAATGCAAGGAACTCCAAACTTTCTACGAATTGCCGTTCGCAGTGGCGGATCCAGGAAATTTGGTTCCAGGGGTCAACGTTTAAAGGTTAAAAAAAAATTATACAAAATATACCCATAAAAATGAAACGATAATATTATCATTCATAATTAATATAAAAAACCACATTACAATTGTCCACGACGAGTTTTCATATTCTGAAAACGTAACATTATAGTTTCATTATCAATACAAGCAAATACATCTTTCTCAATATAAACAAGCAAACTATCACTCAACCATTGATCTCCCATTCGGTTGCGAAGTGGACCTTTCACAATATTCATAGCAGAAAATGCTCTCTCCACAGAAGCAGTTGCAACCGGTAAAGTTAAGGCTAATGTGAGAAGCAAATAAACATAATTATATGTTCTATGCAACCCTTTCTCCACCAATTTTCTTGCAAGGCTACCAATCCCTTTCAATTGAGAAAAATCGATCATCGTACGCATATGATTAATATAAATCTCAAGTTGATCTTCAAGTGCCAAGAGATCTCGGGAAGTAAAATCTTGAGGATAAAATTCAGCAAAACGAAGTAGCTTTTGTTTGTTAAAAGCTATGAAGGAATCATCCGGACTCAAACATGTCAAACAAAGAAGTAACTCAGTATTTACCTCACTGAAGCGATGATTTAATTCCGCAAGTTGCCACTCAATGATTTGAATGAAGATGTCCACACGATAATGATGGAGATGCGTTATTATAGGAGCTCTCCGATGTGATCTCCATTGAGCTACATATGCATCATCCATGTTTGGAACCAAGATATCATGTTTGCCACAAAAGGAAGATACTTGATCAAGCAAGGCTTCAAATGCATTCTCTCTCATGTGTTGTAGTTGGTCCTTGCAAACTTTCACTAAAGTCATTGCATTCCCAATATCTTGGTCTTTCCTTTGTAATGCTTGTGACAAGTCATTTGTGGCTCCCAATATAGATCTCATGAAAAATAGGTGAAATACAAACTCAAACGATTGTATTTCTCTCAATGACCTATTTGCTTCACCTAGATTATCAGTGGAGCCATCCTCAATAATCAATTTGAGCACTTTCACCACAGATTTAAACATGGAGATGATACTAAGTAATGTACCATAATGTGAGTTCCAACGTGTATCACCGGGCCGCTTGAGACAAGTTTCTTGATTTAAGCCTCGCCCTGTTGGAAAAGTATCTTTTTCAAGAGCTTCCGTAATATCCTTTTGTAGTTGATCTCTAAGCATGTCACGACGCTTACACGATGCTCCAACAATATTAACCAAGCTATTGCAAGATGTGAAGAAAGTGGCAATATCAACATTTCCTTTTGCCACGGTCACAAGAGCTAATTGAAGTTGATGTGCAAAACAATGAATATAATAGGCACAAGGATTTTCTCTCAAAATTTGGGTTTTAAGACCATTGAACTCACCCTTCATATTACTAGCTCCATCATATCCTTGTCCTCTTAGCATGGAAATGCTCAATTCCTCCCTTGAAAACAATGTGTCAATAGCCTCCTTGAGTGAGTTTGATGTAGTGTCGCTAACGTGTTGAATGCCCACAAACCTCTCAATTACATCTCCACTTTTGTCCACATAACGAAACACCACCGCCATCTGTTCTTTTACTGACACATCACGTGATTCATCAACTAATAAAGAGAAGAATGCACCATCCATATCCTTAATGATTTTCTTAATAGTTTCAGTGGCACAAGCATTCACAAGATCTTTTTGAATTGTTGGAGCTATTAACTTGAGATTCCCGGGAGCATTTTCTAACACAACGGCTTTAACTTTCTCATCATGATCAGCAAGAAATTGTAAGAGCTCCAAATAATTCCCCTTGTTGCTTGAAGTGTCACTCTCATCATGCCCACGAAAAGGAAGACCTTGCCTCAACAAAAATCTCACACAATCAAGAGAAGCTGTCAAGCAAATACGATAATCAATACGAGCTTACTCTGATTGCTTTATCAAAACTGTTCGGATATGTTGCTTTTGACTCATAAGATCCATACAATATTGTCTAGATTGATTATGAACACTTCCAACAAGTCCAACATGTTGCCTAATTTTATCCTTCTTCTTCCAATTCTTAAAACCCATTTCTGTGAAGGCGTCGCTACACCCTTGACCAATTCTGAAATTGGATTTGAAAAGATAACAATAAAGGCAAAATGCAGCATCTTTACTAATACTGTACTCCAACCAGTCAAACTCATCAAACCACTTGACATTAAAGCGTCGATCATACCCTGAAAGATCAGTTTGTGGAAATGTATGATCCTTAGGCTGACATGGACCTTTTTGTAGATATGCTCTTCGGACTTCGTCTCTAATGTTAGGATCATAGTCTAACATTTGAGGCCGAAGTCCGGGGTCTGCAATAAGATTAGCCAAGATATCTTGCAATTCACTTTCTTTCGAACTATCCACATCTCTTGAAATATCCACATCTCTTGAAATATCCACATCTCTCGAACTCGAACTACCCACATTATCCGAACTAGAAGTAGTTGATGCGAACCTTCTCTTAAAGTAGCGTTCCATAACTATATTTGTATAAATAACCAATCAAACATCAACAATATAGAAAAAACCTAACTTATGCAAACTAACCAATATAAAATCCCAACAACTAATCAAATTTACCAAAATATAATCGAACAAAAAACACTAATTTATTCTAACTAACTAACCAAAATCAAAAACCCTTAATTTATTCAAATTAACCAAGAGATATAATCTAACATAAAAGTAAATCCCTAATTTATTCTAACTAACTAACCAAAATCAAAACCCCTAGTTTATTGAAACTAATCAAGATATAATCTAACATAAAAATAAAACTCTAACTTATTTAAACTAACTAACCAAAACCAAAATCCATAATTTATTCAAACTAACATAAAAGAATAGCCCTAATTTATTCAAACTAACAAACCAAAATAAATTTCAACAACAAACAACAATAACAACTAAATAACAAAAACACAAACATATAACAATCTTGACTAATTAATTAAAGCATAAAGAAATTAGGATAACATACTTTCAAATTTGAGGGACAAATCCACCTTTGAAATCAAATTGAATTTGAGGGTTACTTATTTAATTTGAGCTGCGCCGCCGCCACTTTGCTGCCGCCGGATTTGTGGGGAAGGAAGTGAAGGTTGGATGGAACTTGGTTTGGGGATTTAGGGTTCAGACTTGAGAAGTTGAGAGAAATGAGTTAAAAACTTGTTTGAGGAAGGGGAAGGATCGGGCAAAAACAGAAGCTGCTGTCTTCAGTTTTTTTTTTTTTTAAACCTGTGCCAAAACGACGTCGTTTTGGCCAGGTTAAAAAAAAAAAAAAAACTGAAGTGCAACGACGTCGTTTTGACGTCGAGGGAACTAAAAAAAAAAGAAATCGCGCGCTGCGCACAAGGGCAGCCTGCGCTGCCATCTCCTTCAGCTGCAAGGGCTTGCCCCTTTGGGGCATTTCATCGAACACTTTGCAGGGGTCAACTTTGGGTGCTTTAATGGAGGATTTCAGAGGTTGCAGGGGTCAATTGACCACCCTTGCTCCTCTGTAGATCCGCCCCTGGCCGTTCGGCACCTTCCTTGGAAAGCATCACTGGAGGAAAGTCCACGTTGCATACTTTACTAAAGAGACATGGTGAATATCAAAATGACAACCACCAAAAAGTCACTCAGCCATGCAACTACATCCCAAGCTGAGAGAGTCCTATCGTACGGCAGCATGCAAAACAATTGATAAAAATATCTGAGCCTAGATAGTCTCCTCATCGGCAACACTCACACATATGGGTCAAAGCAAATCTGATGTTGACCTAAAAAGGTGTCATTGCCAACATGTTGTCGACAGAACATCCATGTCCACCGAACAGCAATACAAGCCAAAAGTCTCGAATAAATGGCATCCAATTAGAAAGCCAAGCTTATTGATCGGTAACTCAAAAACGGACAGTTTCTCTTCACCTAGGAACAAACAAACAAAAAGAGAGGAAGAAGAATGGATACGAGTCCATGTAGTGCAACATGCCGTTCGACACCACTATATCTAGCCTTTCGGCAGCTAGTACTAGCATTCCTATTCGGCATCAAGCATCAATGTGCCTTCGGCACCCTGTCATCATTCGGCAGAAGCAATGCCTTCGGTACCCTGTCAGCATTCGGCAGAAAGCGATGCCTTCGGCACCCTACCATCATTTGACGCGAGCGATGCCTTCGGCACCTCGTCATCATTTTGACACGAGCGATGCCTTCGGCACCCTGTCATCATTCGGCAGAAGCGGAGCCTTCGGCACTCTGTCATCATTAGGCAGAAGCAATGCCTTCGGTACCCTGTCAGCATTCAGCAGAAAGCGATGCCTTCGGCACCTTACCATCATTTGACGCGAGCGATGCCTTCGGCACCCTATCATCATTCGGCAGAAGCGGAGCCTTTGGCACCCTGTCATCATTCGGCAGAAGTGGAGCCTTCGGCACCCCGTCATCATTTTGACACGAGCGATGCCTTCGGCACCCTGTCATCATTCGGCAGAAGCGGAGCCTTCGGCACCCTGTCATCATTCGGCAGAAGCGATGCCTTCGGCACCCTGTCATCCTTAGGCAAGGAAAGCCTTCGGCACCCTGCCATCATTAGGTGGAAGCGAAGCCTTCGGCACCCCGCCATCATCATTGGGCGCGAGCGATGCATTCGGCTCCACCCACACCACACTATATGGCTTAGAAGAAGACTAAGGTGTTGCTCGATCAATGCACTGAAAATTACAAGTCCCCAACCAAGAAGTACCTCCTTACTCGAGAACTTGGGGGGCTTCTGTTTATACCATATTTGACCAAGCAACTAGAAGCAACTCTAAGCAAGACAAAGAGTCCCACATTGAAATATTGCAAGAAGTGAAGACTCCCTCTCATCTATAAAAGTAGACCACTCTCCACTTAGGAAGGGATCCCCTGGACTGGGCTTTATCTTTAGTCATGGGCTTCTCATTTCTCTCTTTATATTTGGGCTCAACCCCTTGTACAAATGTAAATACGCATTGTTATAATAATGAGAATATACTTCTCCGTGGACGTAGCCCATTCATTAAGGGTAAACCACGTATACCTTGTCTTCTGTATATTTATTGCTTGCCCAAATCCTCACACACATGCTAAAGGTTCTCACCTTCACCCATCAATCATCACACATCATCTCTAAGTTGGGCTAAAAAGTGCTGAACCATTTTTTAGTGTCAACAATTCTCTTGTTTTATTTGGCAAGACATTTCTATGTAATGAAATTTCCCATTTGGACCAAGAATTTACAGATCTGGATCATTTTCATTCATGCGTACTTGTAATTTCTAGACCTTCATTCTCATTTTCTGATCTTTTGTTTTAATGCAGGTAATAGTGGTTGTAATTATTTTAGTACCATTGCACCTTCTTTTGGACATGAAGCATCACATCCTCTCAAACTATCATGGAGCTCATCTTTTTGGATCTCTATTTGGTTTTGGACAGTGCAAGTATCAAATCTTCTCATACTTCATAGGATTGACTTTGTGGGATTAGTTAAAGACAATTTTTAGACTTGCCATGATGTACTAGAATCATATTGAGTAATATTAATTTTAAGTATATTAGCCTTTATGTCTTCGGTTTTGCTTCTATATATTAATTTCTTTTTGTAGAATTAAAAATGATGGGATATATATATATATATATATATGAATTTTTTTATATTATTTTTTAAATTTCAACAACGTCTAACTGTGTTCCATGAAAAATATTTCAATGACGTCTCAGGAACGTCATTAAGTTCAATGACGTGCATGTTGCGTCATATAAAGTGCTAATAGACGGCATTAAAAGGAATGTCATATTCTTCATGATGCCTAATTGACGTCATTTGAACATCATCCATGACATCGTGGATGCGTTATGGAAAGTATAGGACGACACACGGACCGCGTCATTGAAACATCATTCTATGACGCGTAACAGACACCATGTTTTTAAAAATGTTTCCATGACCCCCCACCCCCCATTCGACGACATGTGTTACGACGTCTCGTCCGCATCATTAAACGCCTTCCATGATGCAAATCAGACATCATGGAAGGGTATTTCTCTTGTAGAGTGAGTTCGAGCACTACGCAAAGGAACCAAAAAAATTTCCAAAACAAGCCCCGAGAAAAAAGTCAACTCTAAACCACCAAGGAACCCTAAGGTTAAAGTCGTCCTTTCACTTTAGAATTTTGAAAATTAAATCAAATTTCAGGACGGGATGTTACAATCTGGGTTTAAATCTTGTAGATCCTGAAAAACCTTCCTCCACATCTCGGTTCAGATCTTGTGGATCTATTTTTATGCTTCAGCCTCTTTTACTTGTTCCTGCATTTTTTTCATTCAGGTTTTTCTCAATAAACTTTTAGATGCAGTATGCTAAACATGGTAAAGTTTCATTGGTTAAAAACATTTTTGGTCATTGGAGTTAGGGTCGAAAATGATTTTGGTGACCAAAATTTTAATTTTCCAAATTTGGTCACTGTAGTGACAGTAGTTAACATATCAAGTCGAATCCATCAAAGATTTTGTCTTGCCAATGGAATTGGTATTGTAATTGACATGGGAATCAAATTCCCCTGGGCTCTGTCACATCTTTTTGAATGAATTTAGGGCTTTAGGCTCAAATTACGAACTGGGTTTTTTCTTGGATTGGTTGGCCGATTAAGAAACTGGAAGCTTCTGTCATCGACGACTTTGAAATGATGCTCGGTGACCAAAACTGTCAGGGCTCGCCCCAAATTCCCCCTTGGAATCCATGACGAACACCTGGCAGATGTCTGGCCCAATTACTAAAATACCCTTTTTGCCTTAACTCAAAACAACCAAGTGCCTATAAAGTAAATATAGTTTATAATCCCCAAACATTCAGCATGCTCAATATAAAAGCCAAACACGCATTGAACTAACAACTAACAGGCCTCATGCCTTTTTATACATAGACAAATCTCAGCAAGTCCAGCACTCAACACCCAAATAACTAATCATCAATCCCAAAATGGTTCTCAGACCCTGAATACAATATAGGGGTAATTACATTTTTGGTGACTGGGGTTAGGCCCGAATTTAAATTTGGTCACCAAAATTTTAATTTTCTGAATTTCGTCACTGTGGTGGGGTTGGGTTTGGCTAGGAGTGACGATGGTGTGGCTAGGTGTGGCTTGGCTACATGGGTTTTGGTGGTGCAAGGTATAAGGTGGTTTTTGGGCTGTTTTTTTCTAGACAAATGCTTGGTTTTTTTTTTTCTTGTCAGACTTTTCTCATTTTTTTATTTTTTTATTTTTTCAACTTAACTCACAGAATTAATGGATTTGACTTGATTTATTAACGATTGCAAGTACATTGAAGAAATTCGCAAAATTGAAATTTCGGTGACCAAATTTAAATTCGAGCCTAACCCCAAGTTTCAATGCTTTTTGGGCTTGAAATTCGAAAAATCATATATATAAAAATTCACTTGGGCTTAGTAGCTAGTCCGAACTATGAAAACCAAAACTGAACGTGATCTTAATCGGTCTGGGTTGGTTCGGCTTGAAACTCTATTTTGATTTGGAGCGGGAACCAGATTATGCCCACCCTTAGTCCCGGGTTATTAACGTTCGTTTTTTCGACTTTTTATGAGCAACTAAAAAATTAGAGCGTTCTTTCCAAATTCCATTAGCGAAAAAAAAAAAACAAGAGAAAAAGAAAAAAACTAAGCCTCTACATATATGCATGTACATGTGTATCTCGAGCCTCTACATTCAAGTCCAGTCCTCGGATTTTCAAGATCGTGTGTGAAACTTAAGCAGAGGCCCTCACATAAAGACCAAAAAAAAAATTCCCATAACTTAATGTCATAAAACAAAATTTTATCACTAAAATTCATAATCAATTAGCATGTAATGACAATAAAAAACCAATTCATAAACATTTTTATATTTACATTTGATAAAGTTAAATATTAGTATATTCGTTACAAAAATAAGCTCCTTACGCCCCCATAAGCTCCATTGCTACCTCCAATAAGCATTCTGGGTATAATAGGAATATATATATATATATATATATATATATATATATATATATAGAGAGAGAGAGAGAGAGAGAGAGAGAGAGAGTAAATTGTCGTACACCCCCCAAAACTAGGACCCCAATCGAACTTAACCCCTTGAACTAAAAAATTAGCCAATTTAAACCCGAATTAATTAAAATGGCCAATTTAGCCCTTACCATTATGTTTTGTGAATTTCATCTAATTTTTGGATAACTATAAGGCTAAATTTGTAATTTCGAGTAAAATAAAGTCAAGTACATAAAACTAAAAGAAAAATAATAATAAAAGCAAAATAAAAACTAGTAACATATTTATAAATATAAATAAATTAAAAACCAACCAACCCACCCAAATAACCACTCTCTTCCCCACAACCCCAACTCACAGTCGATTTGCAACAAGAAGATACAGATCTAGCCAGATTCATCTTGTAACATCTCATCCCAAAAATCACTATTCAATTGATTATTTATTGTGAAATTATATTTTTGCCCTGGGTATAGGGGCACTTCAGTCACTTTTTGTTTGGAAAGGAATTTGGGGAATTGAGCGGCACCGTTGTATAGAGCTCAACGATACGAGTTCGTAGACAGGCGGTAGGCTCAATTCCGATTTAAAATAAAGTAATTATGATATACGGAAGTGCAGTGGCACAACCATAATTTTTGCAAAAGTTAAAATTTAAATATCTGAGCTTCTCTCTCTCCCACTGCGACACTATTGTTTCTGACGATGGTTAAGGTGCCGTCCGCCCATGCCAAGCCACTGCACCAATTGGAAAAGAACCAGCACGAGATTTTCGAGCTTTTTGTTGCCGTTTCCGGCGATTTTGGCGGCCAATTTCGATATATGAATCTTCATCCTCTACACGTGCTCTAGCTGTCTATGTTGGTATCTTGGATCGATTTTGAGGTTTTACAGACCGTTCAATATTTGACCATGGTCCAAGAATAAAAGTTGATCCCTTAGTTAGTCTAAATCTGTTGGCATAGGTATTGGCTGGTGGTTTGGAGATTTTCCGTCGTCGGAAAATATCTCAAGACACCCACTATTGCCTGCGGCAGGTGGCAGCACGTGGGCCATTGTGTGACAATCCACTGAGTTCTAAATTGTTTCCCTTGTCATCCTGAGCACGACTATATGTGACAGGACCCGCCCCGAATTCCTCGGAATCCGTGACAAACCCTGCCGTTTTTCTGACATCTAACTGATGCCGGGCCCACTTACTAAAAGCATCATCTTCTCTGAAACAAAGGAAAAGGGGTCGAGACTCCTACTGAAATTTCGACAAAGTCTCCCCTGAAAATTGAATTTTACCAAATTTTTCACATGTGAAAAACAACAAAAATAAAAGTCCATCTGCCATAATGCACAATGCAATAGCACACAGATTACAAAATAGGCCTCCGGCCTTAAATTCAATCCTACACGGGCAATATCAGAGCAGTCTAAGAATCTCTAGTTAAACAACCAAAGTAAAAGTTTCAAAGGAAATGGACAACAAGTGTCCTACAATTAAGTCGAGGCACGAAAAGAGAAAGGCTCGGCTTGGTTGTTCGGATAACGTTAATTAACCCTAAACAAACATACTAACCCCACCAGTTTGGAAAGCGATGGCAAAACATGCAACGAAAACCATTTATACACTGAATCGGCTTTAAAATCAAGGTATCCCATAATCCCAATATAACATATAACACAAACTCAAAATGGACCTTTTTCCCTTCCCAGACCACTCTCTTCTAAGACACATACATGTAAGCAAAACAAGCGAGGAAGGATCCTCACAAGTAAATAAGAATGAAAATGTATGTTTATGCTACACCGATACTAGTACCGAGGAAACAATCCAATCGAGGGATTGTTTGACTAGACCACATGGAAGAATCCTCAATAACCATGTGGCTAGGGACAAGCCGTCCAACTGGGGGACTAGACTTCCAGACACGCACAGCAGAATCCTCAATACTCATGCCGCTAAACTAAGTCTTACGCGTGCAGACTGCCCAACAAGGGCCTACGATAACACCTCGTCAAGGGTGCCCGAGTTCCAACATATCCAAGTATCCATATCCAAGTATCCAAGTGCCAGGGAGGTACATAGGGTGGTGCTAACAGCACTCCAATATAACATATCCCACATCCCAACTCATATACCATAACCATATCCCAAATTCCAAATGTTCCAATGTACCCAATCCCATATCCCAAACTCCATACCCATATATAATATAAATACCCAACTCCCACAAAAAATACAAAACCAAAGTTATGACAACATAATAATTCCACAGTACAAATAGTTAAAATAATCAAATATATATATGCATGACATTCCATTTTTGAAAATAATGATCATTTAAAAACAAAGTCCACTCATAGATAATCCAAAGCTGCTTGACCTTAAAGGGTCCCGCCTGTCTCGCGTATTGAGCTCGTGGAGCTTAAGTACCTATTTTCAAAGATAAGGACTTAATTAAAACGAGTAAACCAACCACAAACTTAAATTCAACTCCTAAGTTCCCGGGATTCAAAGTGTGTCTGCACGACCAATCTAAGACCAATCTAATGCTTTCGAAATGTGAAAAGACCTCGGAAGACTCACGGTCAACTGAGTGCTCAAACTTTCCAAATTGCTCAACCAGGTCTGCGGGGCTCACGATCCTCTGATTTCGGATCCGAAAGTTCCTACACGATCCTAGAGGTATGAAGAACAACATATTGGAAATTGGAACCGATCGAACAGTCCAAACCTATCGAACCCAGATATCGCATAATAGGTGTAATATCCATTCGACTGTCAAACAACAACCAATTCCAAATCCGAGCATACCGTCGTGCTCAGGACGTCAAGGGGAGTGTTTAAGAACACAATGAGGCAAAACACAGTGGCCCACGCGCCGCCGACAGCACGTGGGTGTCTTGAGAAAATTTCGGCGAAATAAAATTCTCAAAACACCCTAGAATACCAATACCAAAATGATCAGCACACCTAAGGGATCAACTTTTGTTCTTGGACCACAGCCAAAAATTGGCTGAAACTAGCCGAATCGAAGTCAGAACAATGCGGGTTTGGCCGGAGCTTCTCAGCCTTGAAACGGCGGCGACAGCCACCATTGCTGGGTACAATGGCAATTTTTGCCGAGTTTTTCAATCGCCACTGATAAGCCTATATCTTATATATATTTTATGCCTCCTTTACTTATCTATTTTTTAATTTCCTTGGATTAAATTGGTTGTTTTAATTGGTTTTGTGAGATTTGTGAAGGAATTGTGGAAATAGGAGAAAGTGTTTTAAAAAGGGCAAGAAGATGAAGATTGGAGATTAGTCAAGTCAAGAAGCCAAGTCATTCCTTTTGTCGCAAGGAATGTTGTCAAATTTCCTAGTTCAAGATGTTACAAGTCTTATCAAGTCAAATAAGGAGAAATAAAGAAGATCCTATTTTAGAAGGAATCCTACTTTTATAACAATTGTAATTATACCTTAGATAGGTAGGATTTGTAGGAGTATTATAAATAGGGAGTTTAGGTCATTGTTCAAGGATCGAATTACCCACCATCAAATTCCTACACATTCATACTCATAGCCGAAACACCCAAAGGAGAATACAAAGAGCTTGCGCAACCTTGTCATTCTACTTGGAGAATTCAATTCCTCCCATGTCTTCATCAACTATCAAGATTCTCAATAAGTCCTTCATGAACTAATTCCTTTTACTAGGTAGCTATGAATACTCAAATTCTTTGATATTGTTAATTTTATTTATCTATACATGTTGAGTGCTTGTTACCGTTCTTAATGCTTTCAATTAATTGGCCACTAATTGCATGATTAGAAGAATTAGGTTGAAACCGGAAGGAGATTCCTAGTAAATAGCTTCTTGTAACAAGTACCATAAATTACATAGCCAACTCGGAAGATTAGGTTATGGTTTGTGTAATCTTCATTGTTTTCCACAAATCTTAATGGGTTCTTAGCTATCTAAATCCATAACTAGGAATAGAGTGGGTTGATTGTAAGGAATACAACTAATATAACTCGGAAGAGAGTATTAGTGAGGTAAGGGAAAACGATTATCAACATGTTAGGTAATTAGGATTAACAAGCTAGAAGGATTTGGGTGGGATTAGCTAGGTGAAATCGGTGCCCTAGTGCTTTATCATCTTTGTTTTCATCTTTTACATTATTTCCTTAATCTCAATTTATTTTACTTGCTTAATTAGATTTTTATCATCATAATTCTCTTTTCGTTTAATTCAAATATAATTAGAAATAAATCACTCTAGTATTTAATAGATTAACTTGATCCCTGTTGGAACGATACTCTACTTACTACTATATTAATTTGAGCGATATTGTTCACTTGCAATTAATCACATCAGCCACCATCATCAGTTGTCGGGTTTTTGAGCTAGGAAAAGGGGTGGGTTGGGTTGTGGGGAGAGAGGTGGTTCTTTTGGGATCGGAATCGTTGAATTTGGTTGCCAGACGGCGACAATCTCGCCCCTCAAAGTGGTGGCGGCAACGTCGCGGGAGAGAGAGTGAGAGAGAAAGAGAGAAAGAGAAGAGAGAGAGTGTTGGGGTGAGAGAGAGAGAGAGAGAGAGAGAGAGAGAGAGAGAGCTGATCTGTTTTTGAAATCCAACTTCGAAAAAATTATGGTTGTGCACTGCACTTCCGTTGACCACAATTTCTTTGTGGAAATTCCGATTTGGGCCCACTACGTGTTTACGAATTTGTGAGAGCGAGGTCTACGCGATGGTGCCACTCAAATCCCCAAAATCCTTTCGGATCGAAAAGTGACTAAAGTGACCTTACCCCAAGGGCAAAATTATAAATTCAGAATTAAATACATTGAATAAAATTGTTAAATTGGGTCGGGGTGTTACAGTATGCTCGAATTTGGATTTGATTATCATTTGACAGTCGAACGGATATTGCACTTATTATGCGATATCTGAGTTCGATATGTTCAGACCGTTTGATCGGTCCTAATTTTAAATATGTTGTTCCCTGTACCTCTAGGATCATGCAGGAACTTACGGATCCAGAATCAAAGTCTCGAATACTCTGAGTCAATGATTCAAAGTTTAGGCAAAGCGATTGCCATCCGATCGTGCGATTGTCTTAGATCCGACCGCTCGATTGAGATCAAACTTTCGGGAATTATTTAGTAAACCTTGTTGGACTTATAAGAACTTTCGGATCGGAAATCAAAGTTCATGGGCCCCACATGCCTAATTGACCTAGATGGTGGGCATCATTGGCCAAATCGAGACTCTTTTGATTGGGAGGTGTTTGTGTTTGGTTGTTTGATTTTAAAACGGTATTTCTGAGCATGATATATCCATGTTTATTTTTATAGATGTGCTAAATGGATTAAAAATTGGATTATGTTGTCTTCGGAAATATGGTTGCCTTTGGAGATATGGATGTCTTTGGACATCCTGGTTGCCTTCGGAAATATTGTTGCCTTCGGAAATTTTGATGTCTTCAGACATCCTGGATGCCTTCAAAAATATTAATGTCTTCGGACATACAGTTGCCTTCGGAATGTCTTGGGACATATGGTTGCCTTCAGAATCTCTTCGGACATATGGTTGCCTTCGGATTGTCTTCGGACACCTGAGTTGCCTTCAGATTTGTCTACGTGCATATGACAATGGGCCCACGAGTTTCGGGGACGCTCGAACAGAATTGGCGGACTATTTGCATTCTTAGGTGGAGTATATCTCCCTGAGTTATGCGAGGAATGCGGTCTCAGGCCGACCATGTGTCCCTTGAGTTCTGCGAGGAATGTAGTCTTAGGCTGATTATGTGTCCCCTAAGTTCTGCGAGGAATGCGGTCTCGGGCTGACCTCGTGTTCCCTGAGTTCTGTGAGGATGTATCACACATGTGGCCACATGTGTGGTACATGGAATTGAAGGTATATTATTGGAATTGATGGATTATGTATAAGGTACATCTATGTGGAGATTAGTGCAGTACCAACATGTTGTACAGTTAACAGGATATTCTTCACCACTCTGCTCATATTATCTGCACAGGGTTTGGCCAGGATCCCTAGCCATCTGCCCGACTTGTCTACACAAGTGGTTAGCTAGTTTCCCCTTCCCCTGTTGCCTTCGGATTTGATAGTGTTCCCATATACCCCTTGATGGGTGATTACAAGATATATGCACTATGCGGATGATTGCAGGTATGAATTTCAGGTAAAAGGTTTGGTTATGTAAGTGTTTGAATGTACAATGATATACTAATTGAATAGTTAAGTACATAATTTCATGACATGATATTCAATTATATAGCTAGTTGAAAACAAAGTAAACAATGATTTTAGAATTGCATCGTTGGTTTCACTTTGAATATTTATGTATTATCTTAACTATGATTCATGGTAGAAAGAACTATGCGTGGCTTGATCCCTCAGTAAGGGTACAGAGGCAACCTAGGCAAACCTAGGTGCAGCCGCAAGTTTATGATTGGTTTGTTATGTTCAGTTTTGTAAAGTTGAATTTGCTAAACGCTTGGGTTATTATTTGAGTTTGCTGTGCAGGTAGATTTCTGGGTTTGAGCATTTTTCAGGGGAGACTCTGTCGGTTTTTCGGTAGAAGTCAAACCCTAAAGCAGTTTTTGGGATTAGGGCAAGAAGGGCATTTTGGTCACTCGTGCCTGACACTTACCAGGTGTTGGACACGCACGGGGTTCGACACGAATTCCAAAGTGGAATTTGAGTCCATTGCTGTCACATCTTCCCAAGCCTTTACCCAACTCATCATTCATGAAACTATTTTGGTTTTCCTCTTAGCTTTGCTAGAAAATCAATTGCTCCCATTCAACAAGTTGTTTATGAATGAAGGTGATATGAGTAACTTGGGAATTGGGTTTGTGTGTGTGGGCAGTTTGCTCAAAAGTTTGATTTGTTGTACCCATCCCATCCATGAGGTTGGAGAAGGAGCCTTGTGTCTTCTTCGTCGGCTAGGTTATGGAGGGAGGAGGTTGAGGGTGAGACTGGGTAATTAGTGCGTCACCGAAAAATCTGGGTTTTGGAGGGGCTGGGTAATCTAGATTTCGAGGGCAGGGTAATCTGGGTTTCGACCGTGTTTTCCTGCTTGGGAAGGAACAGAAGAGAGAAAGAGACAGGGGAGAGAAAGATGGAGAGAGAGAGAGAGAGTGAGTCACGTTTTTTTTTTTTTTTTCATTTTTCATTTTTCTATTTTATAACTATTTTAGTTTTTATAATAATAATAATAAATCAAATAGTAAGTCTCGTGGATGAGATGTGAGTTTTTTTACGAAAAAATGGATGAAATTCGAAAAAAATTAATGGCAATGGCTAAATTGGCTTATTTTTTAGTTCAAGGGGTTAATTTCTACAAGGGTCATAGTTTGGGGTGTAAAACGGTTGAAAAATCATATATGTATTGTCAATCACAAATGTCATTAACAAATCATATTATATTCCATTAAACAGAAAAGAACAAAACAAAAACATACCTCACTATCCAAAAATCATTCCCATTGTATTTGTTGCCTTTATTTGAATAATTAAAACTATTATGAAAGCTTTTTCCCCAAAAGAAAAAAAAAACACACATAGCCAATACAATACAAATGTCTGAAAATTAATCTTCTTGAATTTTTAGACAACAAATCATCAATCAAATGTTCATACTCAAGTTTTTCTAGAAGTTCACTTTCAATTGAGATCAAAGCTAATTTGTTTAATCTTTCTTGCGACTGTTGTACAGATTTTACTCTATTAGTAACCCGCAAGTGCATGAACAGTTTATAGTATAGAAATACAAGAGCGAGATCATTCCCACAGAGACTTGAATGAAAGACACTTATTACTACTACTTCGACTCACAGATAACCCTATTACTAACATAATTTAAATGAGGTTGAGTTGAGTTTGATTACAATGAAAACTAATGAAAGGAATGCAAGAGAGAAAGGTGACAGAGTGTTTAAAGAGTTTAAAGATAATGGTAACATGCAATAGGGATTCAACTTCACCATACCAATCTAGTTTTATACTACAAGTTAACAAGCATCCTAGTAAATCAATTCAATTTCTGGGATTTGTTCTTTCTCAAATATGATTATCCATATGGTGTTTGGTTTTAATCAAGTATTCAAAACCCACAATCTAGCTATGGTGTTTAGTCTAAACCGTCAATATGAACCCATTAAGCATAAGAAGAACACTAAAGAACCAAGTAAACATTTAAACATGGTGTTTGTCTTCAACATCTATCCATTCATTCACTAAATAGTCCAAGAATTATATGGTGTCTATGCAAACTTGAATAAGATAACCAATATGCAAGTATCAACATTGGCTTGGTATTTAAACAAGCATAAAGATTCAATATGAACAAGTGAATGAAACTAGAAACTAGAATTAATCACAGAGAATAAGATTAACTTGAAAACATGAAACTATTTGGGTAGGGTACATTGAAATCCTAGCTATGGTATTTAGTTACATTCCATGAATGAAAACATAAGAACTTTAATCATAAAAGACATGAAGATATTGGTGAGAAGAACCCCTTGAAGAACATATATTTTGGTGTTGAAAAGCTCCTCCCAGCTTCCACCAAGTGTGCTTGCAGCCATAGAGGGAGAGTTGATGTGTAGTGTTTTTATGTTTTTCCTTGGTTTTCCTCTATTCTCTCCCCTTCTTAATTTTGAAATCTAATGGAATGAGGATCTGAATCCTTAGTTGTAGACTTTTATTTATATCGTTTAAATCTCAATTTTCGTTATCCCATTTGGCTTCTGAAGCACACCTCTCCCACCTGCCTACTTAAATGCCCAATCATCCAATAAATACTAAGTCACTATTCAGATTGGTCCTCCAATGCAAGGCTTGACTTTTGCTCCTCTTTGTGAACTCCTAAGGCTAATTAGTCTCCCATCTGCTCTTAGTATCAGCTCCCATGTGTGGCTGCTGTTAGGTGAAGCATATGGCTACAAGGATGTGGCCATATGACTCATTAATGTGATAGCAGTCAACTAGGGCTTTTTGTGAACTTGGTTGGATGTGGGACGATTTTGGTCCTCAATACAAATCCAATGGGCCTATACTTTGGGTATGTTATAATAAACACCCATTGGACACGTTTCGTGAAGAATGATTCCTTATATGAGCAGTTTAAGTAGCATACACAGGCCCTGCAACGAGACCCACGAAAATGGGTTGACAAGGAGTGCATCCCATATTGGATATGGCTTTGGGCTCTTATTCTTCTCATTCTGGATCAACATAGTAGCTCAAAGCACTTGAATTATCATCAAACTTGAAACACAACAAGAAAATTAAGAAAGGAAGGTATAAAACCTATGAAATTCTAGACTTATCAAACACCCCAAACCTAAACCTTGCTCGTCCCCAAGCAAAACTAAAACTAAAACTAAAAACAACAAAACAAGAAAGGAAATTACTAGACCACTTTTGTAGGCAAACACAATTGCATTGAGCATATGCAACAAGCCTTTAAACCTCTAGGTGTCCATAGGAGAAGGAGTTGTATCTCCTGAGAGTTGATAGCGATGATACCCACAAACATCTGTAGATTCTACAAGGACAACTAGTTAAAGAGTCACTTTAAACAAACTAATGAAAACCAATGAATGCACAACCACATCTTCAAAGCTAATGGTATGTCACTACAGATAATCACATCAGGGTGTAAAGTGTATTGCCAGTACTCAAGGAAAGCCAGCATTAACGTGACCACATTCAAATACTTAGATAGCATTCACCTCAACTCTAGGCCTCATGGATATCACTCAAATTTTCACACAGAACCTAGGGTATAGTATTTCAACAAGCATATGTGAGTGAAGTTATGTAAAAGAAGAAAGATTCTTCAAATATGAACTAATCATAAAACAAAGGCACAATTTTTAGAAATTAGATGTCATGAAAAGAAATCAAACACTAAGAACATAGAAAGAATACATTGCCTACCAGCACTCATGAACCAGACTTCCCCAAAGATCAGTTAGGTCTTAATCAAGCTCGTAATGTCACGTTGAGGGTAGGGGTTATGAAAAGTAGGGAAAGGAAACAAAGAACTTAAGAACATGCCAAGAGTTCTCCTTCTTGCTGCAAGGTAAATGGCTACACTTTGTAAACTCAAGGCAATGCATTGAACTGAATTGAACTTTGAATTTATTTTTTTCAATTTTGTTTTTTTTGCTTTTGCCACCTTTTTGTTTTTCTCTTTTGAATCACACTAGCACATTGATTCACACCATTTGTTTGGTACAACGCCCATCCTTTCCTCTTCATTTTGTCGTGATCTTGACATATTCCCAAGTTATAGGGTATGACTAAACAAGACTTGGCATCTTAGATTAAGATACAAGGGTAGAAGCAGTGTGGGTGATGAAATAAAATGTTTACGTGTTTAGGGTAGAAGCAGTGTGGGTGATGAAATAAAATGTTTACGTGTTTGGATGCAAACTGGGTAAGAGAAGAATGCAACATGGTAGGATATCAAAGCATTTTAGTGACTTAAACACACATAGCCTGCATCATATCAATGGGTACATCCTTTCCAGAAATAACAGCAAGCAACATGGTATCTGCAAAAGATCAAATAGTTCTTAGTATCCGATGAAGATATGAGATCAAATTAAGCGAAATTTGAGAAATTGTAGGAGTAGAACAAGTAAAACCCTCTCAAGGAATGGAATAGGCTTAAGTTGGCTCACTAGAGCAATCTCCACTATTCTTCTAGAGATATCTGAGCATGGCACCTTGTTCATCAAAATTCCAATTGCATGACAATGTGAAGTGCCCATTCTGATGCAAAAACTTTCATGGCAACACATTAGCAATGA
Organism: Prunus avium; assembly: GCF_965620075.1. Lineage (NCBI taxonomy): Eukaryota > Viridiplantae > Streptophyta > Magnoliopsida > Rosales > Rosaceae > Prunus > Prunus avium. The sequence continues at coordinate 5,468,833 of NC_142290.1, forward strand.
ATCAATGACAAGGAATAACATATACATCTTCATTAGTAAGAAAAAGTAAAAAATTTAACTATGACTTAATAAGACTAAAAAACATTTCATCCCCCACCCCAAACCTAAATGAAGCATTGTCTTCAATGTTTAAAAGAAAAGAAATGCATGCAAAATGACTAGAATAGGTATAGAGAGTGGGAAATGGAACTAACAACTCTAACCTAAAGACAGATAAAGAAAAGAAAGAATAACACAACCTAACTGGGTGTCCACAACTCGTGCATTTGAGACACCCTCCAAGTTGTGTTTCAAATGTTGTCTGTTCACTTTAAAAGTTGTCCCATCCTCTATGTTCTCAATCTCAACAACTCCATGAGGAAAAACTTGGTGCACTTTGAATGGTCCAAGCCATTTAGATTTCAATTTCCCTAGAAAGAGACACAAACCTGAGTTATACAACAAAACTTTCATACTTGACTTGAACACTTTCCTCAAAATGGCTTTGTCATGATAAAGCTTGGTCCTCTTTTTGTAGATTTTTGCATTCTCATAAGCTTCGTTCCTTACCTCCTCCAACTCATTGAGCTGCAATTTTCTGACAGTGTCAGCTTCTTTTATATCAAAATTTAATTTCTTGATTGCCCAATATGCACAATGTTCAAGTTTTTCCAAACACAAGTCTTCCAATAGGGGTCTTATAGGCTGTCCTATACACCCGGAGTGCATCATTAAGTCGCACTACCCAATCTTTTTAGTAGGATTGACTGTTTTGTCCAAAATGTTCTTGATTTCTCTGTTGCTGATCTCAACTTGTCCAGAAGTTTGAGGGTGATATGGAGTCCCAACTTTATGTGTAATATTGTACTTCTTCATTAAGGCCTCAAATGGTTTGTTACATAAGTGACTGCCAACATTACTAATGATAGCTCTAGGAGTTCCAAACATAGTGAAAATCATATCCCTCAGGAAGTTGAGTCCAACTTTGTGATCATTAGTTCTTGTAGCCAACGCCTCCACCCATTTTGACACATAATCTACAACAACAAGAATATAAGTATAATCGAAAGAGGAAGGAAAAGGTCCCATGAAGTTAATACCCCATATATCAAATAGCTCCACCACCAAAATGTTGTTTAAGAGTTTTAAAGAGTTTAAAGACAATGGTAACAAGCACTAGGGATTCAACTTCACCATACCAATCTAGTGTCATGCTACAAGTTAACAAGCATCCTAGTAAATCAATTAAATTTATGGGATTCGTTTTTTCTCAAATATGATTATCCATATGGTGTTTGATTTTCATCAAGTATTCAGAAAACACAATCTAGCTATGGTTTTTAGTCTAAACCCTGAATTTGAACCCATTAAGCATAAGAAGAATACTAAGGAACCAAGTAAACATTTAAACATGGTGTTTGTCTTCAACATCTACCCATTCATTCACTGAACAGTCCAAGAATTATATGGTGTTTATGCAAACTTGAATAAGATAACCAATATGCAAGTATCAACACTGGCTAGGTATTTAAACAAGCATAAAGATTCAATAAGAACAAGTGAATGAAACTAGAAACTAGAATTAATCCCAGATAAGAAGATTACATTGAAACCCTAGCTATGCTATTTAGTTACATTCCATGAATGAAAACATCATAGCTTTAATCATAAAAGACATGAAGAGATTGGTAAGAAGAACCCCTAGAAAAATATATTCTGGTGTTGAAGAGCTCCTCGCAAGTTCTAAGTGTGCTTGCAGCCATAGAGGAATAGTTGATGTGTAGAGTGTTTTTCTGTTTTCCCTGGGTTTTCCTCTCTTCTCTCCTCTTCTCCCTAATTTTGAAATATGATGGAATGAGGATCTGAAGCCTCAACTGCATCCCTATATTTATACAGTTTAACTCTCAACATTGGCTTCTGAAGCACAACTTTCCCAACTACCTCATTAAATGCCCAGCTGTCCAATAAATGCTAGGTCACTATTCATATTGGTCTTCCAATGCAAGGCCTGCCTTTTGCTTTTCTTTGTGAACTCCCAAGGCCAATTAGTCTCCAGTCTGCTCTTAGGATCAGCTCCTATGTGTGGCCACATTACTCATTAATGTGATCATGTTTAGTTTTTGCAACTCTTCAAAAAGTCTTTGTCGTGTTGTATCATTCACATTCCAAAATTCCAAAAAAAAAAAGAACTCTTCAACTTTTATTGAATTAGTAGACACATCCACACATCTTACTATCAAACTCATTTGTTCTTGGTTGCTAGCATAGTGCAATCAAGAATCACATAAAAATATTTAGCTTCTTCAATTTTTCTAATGATTGCACATTTGAGTTCAGAAGCTAACAAAAGTATCAATTCATTTTGGACCTTATGACTAAAATAAGGATAATGAGTCTCCTTGTCATCCATACGTTGAAAATGCTCCTTCATTAGTGAACCCCACTCTACAATTATTTCAATATGGCCCATAAAATTTCCATTGCTAATATCATGGATCTTCTCATTAGTTCCACCAAAAGCCAAACTATATCATGAAATTAATCTTTTTAATAAGTTCCTGCAATTCTCTTTCTCTTTCTTGATTCAGTTTTGAACAACTCCATCAATTGTTTTATTTTTCTCCAATCTAATACGAAAATCAATCCAAGTGCTCAAATAATTGATATGTTCAATACTTGTCTCATGCTCTTTAAGTCTGCCACTAAGATGGATCCAATCTTTATATCCCTCATTTCCTAATTGACTTTTTCTTTATGGCCCTTTTTCGAATAACTTACAACAGAAACAACATCCTTTGTCAAGATCTTTTGAATACACTAGCCAATCTCTATCATGGTGCTCTCTATTTGGCAAATGACGAGTATAAAATGTTGAGGAGAAACATCTATGTAAATGATCATTAGGACATTATCCTATTAATAGATCTCTTACAGGACCTTTTTTCACTAATAGGTCACAAAATTTGGCATCAAGATTATCCCAATTTCTCCAATGGAATGGACTGGCTTGGTTCTTCATTGAATAAATGAGTGACATTCTCATTGTCATCATTTTCAATGTCCAGATCATCAACATTTTCATTTTGATCATCGCTATCAACATTTTCATTGTCATCTTTCTCATTATGCTTAACATCACCCACACATTTGTCCATATTGTTTTCAATATATTTCAATTCCTCAACATCATCTTGTTGTTCATTGGAAAAAATTTCATCAATTGTAGCATGTGATTCTTTAACAATGAATCTAAGTCATTTTGTATATCCTTAAACGTATTTCCTAGTAGGTGGCATGTTTAGATTACAAAGAAAAATTCCAAAACTATGTAGCTTGAAAGCAAAACCCAGCAATAAATAAGTCATGTAATATATAGATTGAAACTTAGATACATGCATGGATTTGAATTGAGATTTGAATATGATTATTGATTTTGAGTATGAATTTAGAAATTAGGGTTCTCGCTTTTTTGTGTTGAAATTCTTGAAATTGAAAGAAAAGAAAAAATTGTGAAAGGATTGAAAAAAAGAACCAAAGAGAGATTGATGAATGATGATGATTACTTACCAGAAAGTAAGAGTTTAAGGGTATGTTCGGTACACCGTATTAGACTCTGGATAGGAGTAAATAATCCATGTCAGTTGTTCGGTGTCAACTTGTATTATTTAATTACCTGACTATTTTAAAAGGGTTGGGCTTTTAATACTCTCCTTGACTAACTAATACAGCCCACACACCCTATACACGCTTAATTATATGACTAGGGAAAAAGAACACACACGTTCACGTGAAAAATCAAACATTATTTTCATCTTCTTCTCCCTAGGGTTCTTCTCTGCTATCTTCTCTAGGTATCCATCTCTCTCTATCTCTCATACTCTCTCCAATATGCTTCTTCTCTCTTTTTCTGTCTTCATCTTCTCTTTCTTTATATATTTCCTCTTTTATTAAATTTTTGTGGAAATTAGGTTATGAGTTTTTCCTTTTTGATTTTTTTAATCGAACGTTTAATTGTTTGTATGTGATATAGTAATTCGACATTATGAGAATCTTTAGCAAATAAAGTGATTGTGCAGGAATGTAATTACATCGTGGAATTATTTATTTGTCTACATTCTTTTTTTGAGTCTTTGGGGTTTTTTTTTTTTTTGGTCTGTTCGTTTTTAAATCTAGACATTTAAAATTGCTTCTCAAGTGCAATGATTTAAAAAACTTTGTCTATTGATGTGCATGAGGTGATTTAAACATAAATTGAAGATAATGAAGTATCTGGGACTGATGAGGTTATGCAAAGAAAGGTTGAGGAGAAAGAGATGCTTTTGCGGAAGTAAATTATAAATTAAAAAAAAATTACAGCTTTAGTTCAACGAGTTTTGCATCTGAATTTTGGAAGTAATTGGAAAGTCAATAAAAAGCCAGCGTATATTCATTTGTCTGCATTTGAGGTTCTTTGTATTTCAATTTTGGAGAAAGAAGATGAAGAAAGAGAGTTGGGAGGAGAGAAACATGCAGGGGAGTTTTTTTTTTTTGCTCGGGTAAGGAGAGAGGAAATAATATAGAATTATGCACTCATTAGGAATTTGGTTCTAATCAGGTTTATGCAAGTAGAATAGTTCTGGAGTCATTAGTCATGTGCAGACTTCTACATATTGTTGTATTATTCTCATTTTACATGTAGTCTTGTGTAATGTATGATTATTTATATTGCTAAATATCCAATTAATGCATGATTATTTATATTACTTTTACTAATTTTTATTTATTTATATTATGCCTAGATATGGATGAAAGAAAGATCATGGCATACTTTATTATTAGATTGTGGTTCTTGCATATTATGGCTTGGTGCATGATGTGATTCATGACAAATTACAATTTGGAACAACAACACCAAGAAAGGAATGTCATTAGGAGTCAAAGGTTTTTCAAAATTGCAACTCAGTCAAATTTAGATAGCATTATAGGAATTGACGACATACAATGTGTGAACCAAATTTGGATGGATAGGAGAACTTTCCATTATTTATGTCAATTGGTCCATGATGATGGGAGAGTGAGAACAAATGGTTCAGCAACAATAGAAGAGCAAGTGTGATGTAGTAGATTTAAGCGATCGGGGGAGACCATTAGTAGGTACTTCAATTCAATCTTGCATGGAGTGTTAAGATTACAAAGTAGACTTTTGAAGGTGCTGAAACCCATACCTGATAATTGCACCAATAATAGATGGAGATGGTTTAAGGTACTATAAAATTAGATTAAGATTGGTCAGTTTTATTATTATATTTATATTTTAAGTTTCTAAGGTACCTTAATTTTTTAATTGCGTAGAAATGCTTGGGGGTGTTGGATGTGACTTACATTAGGGTTCGTGTCCCTAAACAAGATAAACCAAGATATCGGACATGAAGGGGGAAGGTTGCAACCAATGTATTGGGAGTTTGTACTCCAGACATGAAATTTATATTTGTTTTCCCTAGTTGGGAAAGATCCGCATCTGATTCTAGAGTGTTACGAGATGCAATTAGTAGACCAACAAGATTAAGAGTTCCCACAGGTAAAAGTAGATTCTTGTGTTTTATTGTGGTAATATTAAGCTTGATTATCTTTTTGGTAAGGTACATAATATTTGTTTAATTGTTAGGATGTTATTATCTTGTTGATGGTGGGTACACAAATGGTGAAGGATATCTGGCTCCATATAGGGGTACAAGATATCATCTATCTTAATGGAGGAATATAAGGGCACCTAATAATCATGAAGAGTATTTCAATATGAAGCATGCTGCGGCAAGAAATGTAATTGAAAGGCATTTCAGACTTCTTAAGATGCGTTAGGGTATCTTGCAAAGTCCAACATTTTTCCCAATTGGGACATAATGTAAAATCATTACAGCTTGCTGCCTATTACATAATCTTATTTGTGGCAAGATGGCTGTTGATCCATTGGAGAATGAATTGAATGGTATTGAAAATGGGGAAACTAACCAAGATGGTGATGTACTTGGCACTATTCAACCTTCAGATCAATGGACTGCCTGGAGGAATAATTTTGCTATGCAAATGTATGATGAGTGGAATAGGAACAGACATTACGTTGTAGTTCACATAATTTATTTATATTTGTAGGGGCTTTTTCTTCCAGCAGCTACAAATGGGCTGGGCTGCCGTAAAAAGCAAAATGGATGAAACTGCCCCTATGTTTGAGTTCAAAGATCAGACCCCAAGAATGCTTCGAAAGGATTTTGAAGCCTTAGGAAACACCCTGGTTACCTTCACCAACAAAAACAATGGCTGCTTACATGTAGATTCTTAGCTTGGCATGAGAAGCTTGTGGCATGGAAGCAAAGTAATCATGAGTTTAGCATTAAAGAGAAAGAGAGCTATGAGTTCCTATGAGAAACAGAGGTTCTAAGGAAAGGGGGAAGGGATTCTAAGAGGGTTTGTTGAAGAGAGAGAGAGAGAGAGAGAGAGAGAGAGATGGGGGTATAATGGGTGTGTTGAGTAGTTTCCGGTAGCTTAACGAAAGCTCTGTCAAGCACTAGAACAGTTCTGCCAAGAGGGAAAATGGGGAAGAAGGACGAATAGTGCACGAAATTGCTAGGTTTTGAAGATGAGAGGGAAGCTTTCTTTCTGGATGTGTGTTGTTCTAATGGGTAGAAGATGGCCCTTTTTATAGCTACTGGAAGCTCCTCCTTCCCAAGAAACCCTAATGGGTTCTCTCCAATTTTGCCAAGTCTCACCCTCCCTCTCTCTTCTCTTTCTTTGATTCATCCCTATTTTGTGAAATCTTCCTTAGTCCAAGCACTCAAAGACAAGATTTTTGGAGGCTCTAGAGCCTTCCCGCAGCTGTTCCAGTGGCTTTCTCCTATCTTTGGTTACCATCTCTCCTTCTTTCCTACCCTATTCATGGCAAGAGCTGGTAGGAGAAAGAGATGGGGAAGATCTTTGGTCTGAAGGGTGATGCACGCGCTAATATCCTTTGGTTCTTCAAGTGGTTTTCCTTGGGTTTGTTTCTTGGCCATGTGATGGAGCCTCCCAGCAGCCTACATACATAGGCAGCTTTGGCTTTTGTTCAGGCTTTTGTCTCCAGCCATGTGTTGGAGATTGCAGATATTTTCTTCTTGGTTGCATGGGCTTTCCTAAGGTGATGAGTTAGCCAATTAAGAGAATGGGCTAATCTCCTTATGTGATGGGCTATTTTATCAAAATGATGGACTGGTTTTTCTAGAGTATTGGGTTTTTTTCTCTCTTTTATGCTTACCCATATATTTGGGCTCAAGAAATGGGCTTGAGTTTTGGGGCTCCCAAGCAGCCCAAAACTTCCATTTCTCGGCTCATCAATGGGCCTCATGAAAACTCGTTACCATCCACACCACAACCCACTCAGCAAGCCCCGGGCATTCGCGTGGCTTGGGCCCACTTAAGCCTGTAGCGTGGCGTGTTGCTTATTTTCTTAGCATGGCACATGTGCAAGCGCATATGACGAACTCTTGCATACCCAAGTTGGGTTTCTTCCCAAGTTAGGCATCGTACTGGGTTAGAAATATATTTGGGCCAATCCTTGGATTTTTTGGGCCTCAACAATATTTTCTTGTAGGTTGTTTGAAAAACAATTTGTTTTAATTGTAATGGGTTAGTTCATGAGATACTACAATTATGATAATGGGTTAGTTCATGTAATCTTATCGTATAGCTCTTGGCAAAAAAAGAAATGAAAAAAAAAAAAATTCTTGTCATATGAATCATACCAAAAAATTTCGTGTCATTTGAATTTCAATTTTCACTTAAATTATCAAAGAATTAAAAAACAAAATAGTATGATCTGGTGTTATCCGATGACGCACCAAATACAGTCAACTTAGTGATACGATTTATCTCGAACAACACCAAATGCCTTATAATATTATGGATAAACAGTCAGTACTCTCCAGAACAAATTAATACTATCCAACAGAAATTAATCACTACACTCCGACATACCAAACGAGCCCTAAGAGAAAGAAGGATGCATGAATTTATTTATTTATTTATGTTTTTTAGTGGAAGAAAATACCTTTTTTGAAGGAGAAAGCGTTAGGGGAGATGGATAAATAGTGCAGGGTTAGTTAGATGTTTCCCTTTTTTTTCCACGTGTTTTTTCTCCCGTGTGGGCGTCCAAAAGTTTTTACCGTCTGCACGCGCCATTGTAAACATGTAGGAAAGCAGTGAGGGGTAGTAGAAAATATATGGCATCCACACAGTAATAATGATCAGATGTCCACATAAGAGAAAATCTGTATATATATGCACACACATTGTAACATCTCGTCCCGAATTATAATTTTAAAGGAAATAGACGTTTTACTTATATGATTTTTAAATGGTTTCAGGGTCACTTTTTGTTCGTGACTGGTGTTCAAAATTTTCTTTGCTTAGTTGCGTAGAGCTCGTTATCACAAGTTCGTAGACACATACTACTCGTCAATTGAAATTTTTATGAAGAAGTTACAGTCAAGGGCCAGTTTTGGTAATTTGAAAAAGTCATTTAAAACCCTAGGATCTAAACATATGATTTAGTTTTCATTTCTCTCTCTCTCTCTCTCAACATCAGCAGAGTAGCGTTTTAGCTTCCCGACAACATTGTGCCGACATCCGGCTAGGGCTAATGATGCCACTGATCGGAAAATGACTGCCATCCATCAGCGACCAAAACCCAACCCATTCGTAGCCAGTTTAATCAAATGTATGAAGAGGTGGCTCACATGGAAGATCGACATGGTTTTCGCTCCGTCAGCCCCGACTTTTCAAGGTTTCCCAGGACGTTTCCGACAACCAATGCCTGCAATCTTTGAGGGGTTTTGTCCCTCATGGTCCCAATATTCAATTACACATAGCTTTGTCGTCGTTGGCTCATTGGAGAATGAGAATTGACAAATGATATTTTCGAGCTTTGATGTGCTTCAGCTATGGGTGTAATGGGTTGTAAGCGATTTGGACTTTTTCGGTCACTGAAAAATTACTCAAGCCCCACACTACTGGCACAGACGTGTGCACCACCTAGTGGTGGCCCACTTTATCTTAGAATTATCCCTACATCGTCTCGAACAGGACGGTATGCTTGGGTTGGTGAGATTCCATCGTTTGATTGACAATCAAAGTTTCCCTTATTATGCACCAGTTGATCGGGAATCATGAGACCATTAGATTGGTCCCATTTTTGGATATGTTGTTCACTGTATAACCATGATCGTGTATAAGTTTACAGAAAAAGATTCGGAAGTTCGGATCTTCTGAATAGAAGATTCTAAGGTTAGGTTTGTCTATTGTCATCCAATCCTGTGATCGACAATGACCAGACCGTTGGATCGTAACCAAACTATTATGCATGTTTAATGAATTATTGTTGATTTATAAGAACTTCGGGATCATCCTAAAATATTCCGGATCTCACTAAGAGTGGTGGATGTATAATTGAGACCGTGGCACGATTCATCCTAAAATATTCCGGATCTCGCTAAGTGTGTCTAGCGACCGGCTCTGATTCCAATTGAAAATACTTGTAGGATGACTCAAAATGCATAGAAGGGGGTGAATAGGCCAATTTAATATTATAATCAATAAATAGAAAATAAACTTCGGTAGCAGGATTGATATGGCTTATCAATCCTGAAACGTGTTGAACATAAAACAAAGGAATACGCAGAGAATTATTTTACATGGTAAAACCCCACCTCTGGGGAAAATCCACGGGACTCCTTAGTCCAACACAAATTCACTATAGAATGCTGATTACAAGAAGTACTCACATACTTATCCTAGACACATTTTAAATAATGTTTACCGACTTCTTCGTAACTCAACTTCTATCACGGGATGATCTTCGACACTTCTTATGTTGAACGCAATACTGGTCACGATTGCTTCAAGCTCGCCGGAGTTCTTCCAACTCTCCTTATGTTGAATCCAATACTGGTCATGATCAATTCAAGCTCACCGGAGAGAAACTGCCACCGTGGTCTTGGTGCCCTCAATCGTATAAGTCGCCGACATGCATATGAATGCAATATGAATGATGAAAGGATTTGATAAATCCCCAAGCAAACAAGGAACACTTGATGACTTATCTGAAAAATATGCACAGGAGCTTTTACTTGAAAATTCAATATGTTGAAAAATCAAAATACCTTGAAAGCTCTACTACCCTTGAAAAGGAAAAACCCAACCTTTTATTCAAGATAGGTTTTCTCTCTCAAGAGAGAAACCCACGGACCACACTTCCTATGCACCAATGACTCTCAAACCTATTCAACTAAGGCTCCAAAACCTGATGCAATATGAACTCACATTAAACCTGTTCAACTATGACTATTAGTTGTGATTCAATATGGGCACAAGATGAAAAACGTCAAAAAACATGGAGACCACTAATACTATTCAATTCGTCAGCTTACGCAAGGATTGTTATTCAAGATAGCAATCTTTATCAAAGAGACCAATTTGGTATTAATAAAATGTGCTGGTCAAGTCAAGGATGAAAAATAATATTTTAACTTAAATCAAAATAGAGTCTAATTAGGAAAGTAATCTCAAGAGATAAAATCTAATCCTATTAAAAATAAGATTAAAAAAAATACTTGAGTGAAAATAACTCCAACTAGGAATCCTATAATGAATGCATGATTATGTCATGATTTACCTGAAATCAATTTCCTCATATCGGTCAAGTCATGCCTCGGAAGTATGGGGTTGAACGAGTTGTGCCAAAATGTCCAGTAACAATTCTTTACACACTAGTTTTCAACTATGCTAGAATCTAGGAAATGACAATACAATTTTCATACTAACACTCTCTCTCAAAGACGGTGTAGAATGTCTCTTCAACTTCCAGGTGCTCAACACCCCCATTTGGTCACCACCTTGATGGGACCATTCAAGAAATGCCTATCGGCTAGCGGCGACCACGTCTGGCCTATAACCCAACCTTCTCAACCACCCACAACGGCGATTTGAGCTATGAAAGTTCAAGGGTTTTGGAATTTTTCCAACGGCTATTTGTTAGGACTCAAGATCTCACATTGGAATAATAGCATATCATAGAGTGGTTTAAGAGCTCTTGGGCACCCTTCCCTTACAAGCTTATGTTTAGAGGCAAGTTCTACCCGTGGGCTCTTAAGATTTGGTATCATAGCTTAGTTTCACTACACAACTTAGCACAATTGCACCGAATGGGCGACTTATAGGCTCGATTAAGATGATCGGTGTTATGTATGGGCATGATATCGAGTCATTGAATACTAATAGTTGAGTGAAGCCACCTCAAGGGAAGGAAAGGGCTACCATCGGGTTAGTGTCGATCACTGTTGCATTCCTAAGAGGACACAAATTAATGTGCAAACAACCAATTAAAAATACCCGCAAGTGCACGAATCTATTGAAGTATAGATTATGTAAGTACGGGGTCGATCCCACGAAGAACTTGTCGGCTTCCTATAAGTTCTAATTTGAGTACGTAAAGAACACTTAATTGACACACCACAAATGCACAAATGCAAAATGGAAACTAAAAATGAGTAAAGAAGTGTAAAAGAAATGAAACAACACAAGAAAACTAAACAAAAACACAAACAGCATTTTCTATCGTCATTTTATCACCTGTTTATCACCTGTGAACAGTGCCGTGAACAGTGAACAGTGACATGAACAGTGCCGTGAACAGTGAACAGTGACGACCGGTCGCGTGAACAGTGACGACCGGTCGTTTTTCGGCAGAGTCGAAATTTCAATAAACGTGTGATGAGCGACCGGTCGTGAACAGTAACGACCGGTCGTTTTTGGGCAGATTCGTTTCTCTGTTTTTCAGTTTCGACCTCTGTCCAGTGTTTTGCCTATAACTTTCCAACCGTACGTCCAAAATTCACGTTCTTTACACGGTTGGATTCAGCACAGAAAATGGAAGAACACAACGCGGACCAAAAGTCCAAAATAATTATAGAAAGAAATAAAATTCAGTAACAAAGACACGTAACGTGTCAAACACGCAACTCACACACACATTGGGGGGGGTTTTGATTTGGTTCAAGTGATCTATTTCTATTGCATGTAAGTAAATGGACTTCGAATTTAAATGAGAATGGAAGAGATGAATTATCAAGATGTGAAATCAAAATGTAACAAACACTAGGGTTTCGGAATCCACCCTAAACAATTCTACCCAAGTTCATGAATACTCAAGTGATGAACTCTAAACGTGTTGATGAAGATGTTCGCAATCAAGACCATGGGTCGTGGCTCAAGACGCATTGATTCTCTCTAATATACGTAAAGTGCATGGTTCGTGCTACAATACTTGTGCCCTCCTCATAACCGAACCTAGGTATGGTTCGTACTTCGATTCAATTACAAGGAGAACCCATTAAGTTCAAAGAGAATATGAACATCACAAGAATCCTAATAGCATGGTGTTTACATTAGGTATTCAAGAAACCAATTCACATGGATGATTCTTACTTCATCCATTTATTGCTTAGGATAACATGAGGATACACATAATCCCAACAATCTCAAGAAGCATGCTTTCAAAGGTGATCAATCAAAGAAGAACATACATCAAGGATAGATTAATTTGGTGAATTGGAATTCATCAACAATATCTAGAAATTCATACACTCAAGCATCAAAACAATAAGGTATTCATGTTTAGGGCTTCAACCTAAGCCCTAGCTATGGAGTTTAGTTCCTCATAATCATTTCAAACACAAATTCAAAATGAAATTAGAAAGAGTTTACAGATTTTCAGAAAATGATGAAAGCTTCAAGATCATCAATGGTGGAAGTCTTCTTCTCCACTTTTCTTGACTGCACCTTGGCTTTCTCCTAGCTCCAAGCTCCAAAAATCTGCTCTCAATTCTGTAGAATGGTGGAATCCCCTCTCTCCCGTTGCAAAAACTCCCCCAAATCTGATTGCAATCCCTTTTGACTTCTCTCTCTCCTCCTTTCCAGCTTTTCCTTTTAGTATTCTACTTATTCTTTCTCTAAAGCTATTGCCCATTGTCCCCTTGCAAATGATGAAACCTTGTTTTAAGGTATAATCCAAGGCTCCAATTGACTCAGGAAATGCCACTCAAATGCAATCCATTGTTACCAAAAGGTGTGGTAACAAGTAGAAATAAAATGCTATTAAGTGGGGGTGAAAACTGGGCCAAAACAAACATCCAGAGCCAGCGTCAATTGTCCGATCAGCTGGATAGGCTACACTTGCCCAATGGAGCTCAAATTTGGATATGTTGTAGTTAACATCCATTGGAACAAGTCTTATGAAGATCATCACCTCATCCAAGGACCGGAACATGCTGATCCAAGGCCACGAAGTTGACCTACGAAAATGAACAAAAACAGAATTTATATCAAATAATGCACTTTTAGCTCATTTTCATACAAACCAAGGTAAAACCTATTAAAACACAAAAAAGAAGTAAAAAGCTATAAAATGTCAAGAACTAACTCAAAATAGTGGGTGAATAACATGAAAAATCATGTGTAAAAATGAACCGAACAAACTTCCCAAACTTATCTTTTGCTAGTCCTCGAGCAAAACAGAAATTAAAACAAGACTCGAAACAAAACTTTCCGAACACTTTCTAAGGAGAGAGCAACTCATGCAAACGACTCAAAAGTTTTCACAAGAAAAACTCAGTTTACACATTATTCACAAGGCGGCAAAATTCATAACACAACATGCTCAAGTGTAGTAGTGTGATGGCCAAATGGAACTCATTCTCCAATTTCAGTTTTCACACAACTTCAAAAATCATACCAAGCACAAATGTAACTTCAAATCTCACCAAAGTTGTCCTCTCACAAATGAATCACTCGGAAGAGGGTTACAATGCATCACTCAATAATAAATATGAGAATAGAGTTAAACCATACGGGACTTAACTCAAAATTAGCAAGATGAAAAACATGCATGAATATGATCTCAAGAAGGATGCTAAACACTTAAAAGCTGAAAAATGTGTGCAAATCAACCACATGACATTTTGGATCAATTTAGGTCTTTATTATAGGTTGTAATGGGGCTAAGGGTGTAAGGTGAGTAAGAAATGAAGGATATGGATACAACAAAGTCCAAGGAACTCACAATGTAAGAGCATATAATCGTTGACTAAAAGACTTTGAAACATCACGCTTGAGATTTTCACTCAGTTTTTGGTGATCAAATAGACCACAAAGCCTTATACCTCCACTAATTATGATTCACACTCCTTCCTTCCATTCGAACAACCAAGAAACATGGAATTGAATTTGAAACCATTGCCACTTAACCACAACTTTTCTCTTTTCTTTCACCCTTTTAGTGAAGTACTCTTTTTTTTTTTTTTTTTTTTTTTTTCAATTAGGTGTAATAACCCTTCCCAAACTTAGCATGAAAAACACATCTAAATTAAAGCTCACGAGTTCCTTAGAAAGGTAAATTCTTGTTTTTCAGGCTAAGGCTAGAAGTAATAATTGGTTACTTGAAAGAAAAGGCATACATGTAGGCTCAAAGTGGTTACAATGGAAAATCATGCTTAAGCATGCATAAGGTTAGCTTGAAAGGCACAAACGGTCCAAAGAGGGCCTTAATATCATTTCTCAAATGTCATGTAATCAAATTGCACAAGAATGAGTAACTTTTAAGTGCTCAACCAAATCAATGAATAATGAGATCAGACAACAACTCAGATGACAAGAAAAGTAAGAATATGTGTATAACACTCATGAATTGAAGCACAAGGCTCAAAGCTCACATTATATGGTTATACAAGTCTAATTCATGTTTGATACAATTCTTTGGATCATGCAAGTCCCTCAACTAGAGAATTATGAAACAAATGGCAAGTGCGTAGAGGGTTTCAAACATATCATGCTAGAACGATGCCATTTAGTGAATAACAAATTATTATTTATTTTTTTAAAGCATTTTCAATCAAGTCATTTAAACATTCATCACAATCTCATCATATATGTCCGGAAAGTGACTTAAGAACAAAAAAGACTCAAAACAGAAAAGAAAACAAAATAAAAGAAAGTAAGAATTTAAGTGAAACGAAAAAGACTTGCTATCCCTTCCCAAACTTAGAAACAAACATTGTCCTCAATGTTAAAGAATTCAGGCATCAACAAAGTTATAACAAGAATTAAAGGGAATAAAGCAAGTAAATACAAGAACAAACACGAAAAACAACTACAACACGGTTGCAAAAACAAAAACAAAAACCAAACCAAACATAAACAAATAAAACAGTAAGCCCTAACAACAGTCTTACACATGCAGAAATCCAACCCAAAGAAACGTACAAACCAAATGAAAGCCCAACCCAAACGAAAGCCCAAAAGCGAAGAAAGTATATAAAACAAAGAAACCAAGTTAGAAGCACAAAGAGCGAGGACTCAGTAAAATAGAAAAAGTGGGCCCTGAAGTCTCGGCACCTATGAGTCACGGGATACAAAGTGAGAGACGTGTCGACAAGCAGAGGTCTCTCTCACGGTCCCAAGCCAGAATTATTGGCTTCATAGGAAGGTGTGACGACTTTCGTTTCTCAAAAGCGCTGAAAGGCGGAACTGTAATTAAAGGGGTTGGGGACCAGGTGAGGTGACCTAAGGGGATAGGCCGTAAGGGCCGCGCAAAACGCAGAAGCGCAGTGGCTAGGGTTACGTAAAAACTAACTCTATAAAAGAAGAAGAGAAAGAGTTGGGGAAGAACACACAAACTCAGAAACACACAAAAGAGAAAAGAAAGACAAAAGAAAGTAAGAGTTGAAATGGCGTCTTCCTACCCATTCTCGTTGGATCTCAACCTAGCTCCACCGACTCAGACTCGGGGCCAAGCAGTGGCACCAGTGTGGATGCCCTACTTTGCCTCTGCACGGGGGCATGTGACAGTGAATGACTCGATACTGCTGGACAACGATGTTGCCCTTGGAGTTGCTAGAAATCTAGTGACTCCCAAGGATATACGGGTGCTGGGATCAAGGGATGACAACAGGGTCGTGAGCGATGCTCTGGCACTAAGCGTGCAAAGCACCGCAACAGTCGCAAGTGTGGGTCATCGCCTACTTACGAAGTCCCATGAAGTGGAGGTGCTAAGAGGTCAGTTGGCGGCGGAGCGAAGTATGGTGGAAGAGTGCCAGAGTATTATTAAAAGTTTAAAAAGGGAAAGGGCAAGGATAGTGGAGGTGAATCGACACCAGCTAGAGGCGTTGCGGGAAGAGAACCAAAATCTCTCAAAGATGGTAAGTGTTTACGCCCATGACATGAGAAAGCAGCTGGAGGACCTGGACCAACCGGGTAAACGCAAGAAAACCGATCGCGAGAGTAGGTATGCTCAAGCTAAGAGTGCGATCTTTGGGAGCTCGAGTGATGAGCCCCAAGAGGATGTGCGTGAAGCCCCGGAAGAGGATAGCCATAGGGCTAAACTCAAAGGTCCAATGGCCGAGACACCGAGCACTGTGAAAGAATAATTTCTAATGTATTAGTGGTGTGCCTGGTTGTCTTTGCCCTTTCCGTGTATTTGTTTGTTGTTTTTTTTTTTTTTGTTTTTTTTTTTTTTTTGTCAGAAATAAAAGAAATGAAGTTGCAAAAGAAAAAGAAGCACACTTCCCAAACAAAACAAAGACGACAGCCGAAAGGGAAAACACACTTCCCTAACTAAAATAAGACAAAGGTGATAGCCGAAAGGGAAAGGCAAAAACACAAAACACTAGAAAAACACGGAAAAAAGAAAAGTAAAGTGAAAGTTAATGTGCTCCCCCTTGAAGCGATTAGGTCGAGCATGCCCGGGAAATCCGAAATGGCGTTGGCTCTCCCTCTCATCTGCATATGTCTATTTAAGCCACGCCTCTGCAAGCGGAAGAGTACCCTGCAATTCTTTCTGCAAACTCAAGGAAAACCATCAAAAACATCCAAAGACAAAACAATGGCATCCACATGTACTCACCTTGATGATCTCAACCTTGAGCTGTCACTAGCACCACCAAATTCCCAGATAAGGGCTCCTCCAAACCCTATCTTCCCAAACTCCTCATACCACCATGGCTCGGCCTCAAACTTCTCTGAGGTGGTGCCGCGAAGGGCAGTAATGCCGGAGGGCATGACTGTCAGCAGACTGACAGTTGCAGATCACCTGCATGTGGCGCAGAGGTCTGACCAGATGGCAGTGGACGAGTCCCACAATCTAACCGTGCTCAACGCGGTCTCGGCCACAAATTTGGGCATGCGCCTACTGGCGAGAACACGAGAGTGCGGGGCACTGAGTGAGGAGGTGGCGGTCCTGAAAGCTCTGGTGGCGGACCTGCAGAAGCGGCTCTACAGCGCCAACCAGCATGTAGAGATGCTGCAGAAAAGGAACGAAGATCATGTAGAGCTGCTGCAGATTCTACAAGCAAGAACAGACAGAGGCAATTAGCAGAAGCCTCAGCTAGCTCAAAATGCAAAAGAAACAAGTGATTCATAAATTTATTGTTTTTTTTTTTTTTTTTTTTTTTAATTTTATAAATTTGTGTGTAGAATCACATGTTTTGGAATGAAATAAGCATTTGAGCCAAAATTCTGAGTGCATAAACATAAACAACCTACTTCCCAAACTTATATGAAACAATGTTTATAAATGATGGAGATTTAATACTAAACAATGCCATATAGAAAAATTGGGATGGATAATCACAAAATAAAAGAAATAGTAAACAATTAAAAGTTGAACTAACAGTAAAAGTTGAAACAAACAAACTAATAACCGTCTCAAAATAAAACCCAAAAACAAAATAAATTAAAAGTTCAAAAGGGTACAAAGCTCAAAGTACTACTGATCATCATCAGTCTCATCATCATCATCACCATCAACATCATCACCATCAACATCATCACCATCAACATGTGCAGAGGTCCCGGGATGACCTGGCATCTGGAGGTGCGTCCAAATGGCGTCAATGGAAGTGCTCATATGTTGCATCTGCTGATACTGGAGCATCTGCAAGTCCCAAATGGCTTGGAGAGAGGGCTCCCAAGCAGAAGTGTCGACAGTGGGAGCAGGCGGGAATGGCTGGAATGAGGCCGGCCCGTGTGGTGGTGGTGGTGGCATATGAGGCGGCACTGGAGCAGGTGCGGGTGCAGGTGCATGTGCATGGCGCCTCTGAGAGATACTCTTGGACACAGAAGTGTCCGAAATGGGACCCATGGGCTCAACATATATATCAGTGGGGCGAGCCCGAACACCTGAGCGGTCACAAATCATGCTAACAAGGCAAGGATAATAAATTATGCTTTTCTTACGTGCACAAGCCTTCAGGCGTTCAAAAATGATGTCAACAACTGGTAGGATAAAAGTTCCCTCATGCAAAATTTGCAGGAGCTTGACCCCTACTGATGGAATTTCCGACCGTTGGCCGGATGGATAAATGTTGTGGCGCACAAAGCTCCACAGGATGGCAAAGTAGGGTGTCAACTTACCCTGAATGAGGACAGTCTTTTTAGTTTGAGATGCAAAGGCAGCAGGGTCAGCATAAAAAAGTGTTTCAGCTGCCCTTTGCATGTCAAAATCCTCACCCAAAAATTGTCTCCAATTAACAGTATTCTCTCTGTCACTTATTTGAAGAACCTCAGAGATAATGGAGGTGGATAGTACAATATTTTTGCCCCGAACCTTAAGGGGCACCTCTGCATTACGTCTAAGTTCTTCCCTGGGGAAAGCGGCATAAAACTCACGCACAATTGATTCATTATATTTTGCATAGATGTGAGCTAAGGGTAGGAGGTTTCGGTCCCTAATAAGGTGCTGGACTTGAATAAGTCCAGCGGTTTGGATGGAGGGACTAAGATCTAAGTTACGCTCAGTAACCACAGTGGCAGTGAGCATTGCCTCTTCCGGTTGAGGTGCACTTCGTGAAGAAGATGCACCCCCTCTGGTACCCTGTCTAGCTCTAGACATCTAAGGAGAAAAAAAAAAAACCAATATGCACAAAACAAATCAACAACAAAATTCATGCCACAATTCCCAAACATGCAATACGCCACAATTATACCAATATCAAAACCAAAATGCATGCACATAGCCAAAATTTGCCACAATACAAATATACACCAATTCGAACGAGTCGACAATTTAATCACAATGTAAAATACCACAATGCCACAATATTAATCACAATGCACAATTAAGCCAAAATTCCAAAATGTAAACAACATTCCCAACATTCAACCAAAATGACAAAATTCCAATAATAAACACAAATAACAACAACAATAATCAAATAAGAGATTGAGAGTGAGAAAAACATACCCAATTGAGGAAAATCACACCAAATGATAAACACAAGCCAAACCCAAAACAAAAACAAGAGAAACAACAAATTAGAAACAAAACAACTATAGGAATGCATTAGAGTAAGAAAATCAAAGAGAAAACACCAAGAAAAATTCGAAAATTACCTTGGTGCTACAGTAACCCTAACTGAAAATCACCTCAAATTGAAGAAAACACTTGAAATTTCAAGGAATAGATGCCAAAAACGGATTATACTCGAAAAATTAAGTGAGAAAAGTGTGATTTGGGTTAGGATTAGGGTGGGTTGTGAGGGAGGTAGAGGGAGGGAGAAGAGAGAAGTCGAAGGGGGGGGTGGGTCTGTCGCTGGGAAGAAGAGGAAGTGAGGAGAGAGAAGAGAGAAAGGAAAGAAAAAGACGGTTTTTAAAAAAAATCGCGACGAGCGACCGGTCGCGAGTGAAAAGTGACCGGTCGCTTTGAAGCAGATTCAATTTTTAAGAAAAACAACGAGCGACCGGTCGCGAGTGAAAAGCGACCGGTCGTTTCGAAGCAGATTCAATTTTAAGAAAAACAACGAGCGACCGGTCGCGAGTGAAAAGCGACCGGTCGTTTCTAAGCAGATTCAATTTTTTCTGAAACTCCAAACGAGCGACCGGTCGCGAGGCATGTACGACCGGTCGTTCTCTCTCTCTCTCTTCTCTCTTTTTTTTTTTTTTTTTTTTTTTTTTTTTTTGGGTTGAAAACTTTATTAAGGACTTACCTTCCCAACTCAGTTTTGCATCCCCGAATGTATATCAATGAAGTGAAGCACTTCATCTTCTTGATGCAAAGTATTTTCGTGGTAGATTTTCAACCTATGCCCATTAACTTTGAATTCCTTTCCTATGCCTATTGGTCGGATTTCAACTGCACCATAGGAAAAGACATTAGTAACAACAAATGGGCCAGTCCAGTGGGAACGAAGCTTACCTGGAAAGAGTTTGAACCTAGAGTTAAAGAGTAATACTCTTTGCCCTACTTCAAACGACCTTCTAATGATATGCTTATCATGAAACGCCTTTGTTTTTTCTTTGTAAATTTTTGCGTTCTCATAAGCATCATTGCGAAGCTCATCCAGTTCGCTCAGTTGTAACCTTCTGATATCTCCTGCTTCCTTCATGTCGAAGTTGTACTTCTTAATTGCCCAAAGGGCCCTGTGTTCAAGCTCAACAGGTAGATGACAAGGTTTACCAAAGATTAAGCGAAATGGAGACATACCGATTGGAGTTTTGTAAGCAGTTCGGTAGGCCCAGAGAGCATCGTTAAGGCGCAAAGACCAATCCTTTCGAGTAGGACCAACAGTCTTCTCTAATATATGCTTCACCTCTCTGTTAGAAATCTCCACTTGTCCACTAGTCTGAGGGTGATAGGGGGTGGACACCTTGTGAGTTATGCCATACTTCTTGAGTAGGGTCTCAAATGATCGGTTGCAAAAATGGGATCCCCCATCACTAATGATGGCCCTCGGTGTTCCAAACCTACAAAAGATATTGGCTCGAAGAAAGCTAAGAACAACTTTCGCATCATTAGTCTTGGTTGGAATTGCTTCCACCCATTTTGAAACATAATCAACCGCAAGTAGAATAAATAGATTTCCAAAAGATGAAGGAAATGGACCCATGAAATCTATTCCCCAAACATCAAATATTTCAACAATTAGAATTGGGTTTAAAGGCATTTGATTTCGAGATGAAATGTTACCCATTCGTTGACACCTATCACAAGATAGACAGAATTGTGATGCATCTTTGAACAAGCTTGGCCAATAGAATCCACTTTGCAAAACTTTTAAAGCTGTCTTCTTGGCTCCAAAGTGGCCACCACATGCGTTCGAATGACAGAATGTGAGTATGGACTGAGATTCGGTCTCGGGAACACATCGCCTAATCACGGAGTCCGAACAATACTTCCACAAATATGGGTCATCCCACACATAGGACTTGGTGGTTTTCAGCAATTTGTCCTTTTGACCTCTTGACAAATCCCTTGGTATATTTCCTGTAGCGAGAAAGTTGATAATGTCAGCATACCATGGGTCAGAAATTTGTAATGCAAAAAGTTGCTCATCAGGAAAGGATTCACGAAGAGGAAGAGTGTCTTCTTCGGTATTGGAGTTAGTGATCAATCGGCTAAGGTGGTCAGCTACCACATTCTCCGATCCCTTCTTATCTCTGATTTCAATATCAAACTCTTGGAGCAACAAAACCCATCGTATCAATCTTGGTTTTGCTTCCTTCTTTGCCAAGAGATATTTCAAAGCTGCATGATCAGTGAAAACAATTACTTTAGAGCCTATCAAGTACGAACGAAATTTCTCTAAAGCAAAAATTACAGCTAACAGCTCTTTCTCAGTAGTTGAATAGTTCAACTGAGCATCATTAAGGGTACGGCTTGCATAATATATTGCATGCAATCTCTTCTCAACTCTTTGTCCTAATACAGCTCCAACTGCAAAATCAGATGCATCACACATTAATTCAAAAGGTAAATTCCAATTTGGAGGCATAATGATAGGTGCAGTTGTGAGAAGAGTTTTGAGCCTTTGAAAAGCTGCCAAACATTCATCATTAAGATCAAAATTTGCATCTTTGGCAAGCAAGCTACACAATGGTCGAGAGATCTTAGAAAAATCTTTTATGAATCTTCTATAGAACCCGGCATGTCCTAAGAAGGATCGGATCTCTTTCACTGATGTGGGAGGTGACAACCCGCTTATCACATCTACTTTGGCTCTGTCAACCTCAATGCCTTGACTGGAAATCACATGACCTAAAACGATTCCCTGTTGTACCATGAAATGACACTTTTCCCAATTGAGAATTAAGTTGCATTCCCGGCATCTTTGCAAAACTAAAGACAAGTTGTTAAGGCATGAATCAAATGAATGACCAAACACACTAAAATCATCCATGAATACTTCAATAAATTTTTCTACCATATCGGAGAAAATACTCATCATGCATCGTTGGAAGGTGGCCGGGGCATTACACAATCCAAATGGCATACGCCGGTAGGCGAAGGTACCATAAGGACATGTGAATGTCGTCTTGTGTTGGTCTTCAGGAGCGATGGCAATTTGATTGTATCCTGAATAGCCATCCAAGAAGCAGTAGTAACTGTGACCTGCAAGACGTTCAAGCATTTGGTCAATAAATGGTAATGGAAAATGATCTTTTCGGGTGGCGGTATTTAATTTTCTATAATCAATACAAACACGCCATCCCGTTTTGACACGAGAAGGAATAAGTTCATTTCCCTCATTTCTTACAACAGTTATTCCTGACTTTTTAGGAACCACTTGGACCGGGCTTACCCACTTGCTATCGGAAATAGGATAAATTATACCCACATCCAATAGCTTCAGAATTTCTTTTCGGACTACCTCTGTCATGATTGGGTTTAACCTGCGTTGAGCATCCTTTGTGGGTTTGGAATCAATTTCCAGTAAAATTCTATGCATGCATCTTGTTGGGCTTATTCCCTTGATGTCCGCAATACTCCAACCAATTGCTCCCTTGTGTTCTCTTAACACTTGCATCAACTTCTGTTCATTTTCCACATTGAGATTGCTAGCAATAATCACGGGCAATGTCTCTGTTTTACCTAAATAAACATACTTCAAGTGGGATGGCAATGGTTTGAGCTCTAACTCGGGTGCCCTGTCAAGAGAAGGAACAAGCTTTTCAGTATTGACTGGCAAAGGTATAAAATTTGGAGTGTACTTACGTGGTATGGCTGGACATGCATCAAGGAATTTCACAGCCTCAAGTAACTCATTATCAACAATTTCAGCAACTTGAGGATTTTGTGTCAACACCTTTTCTAATGAATCTGTACCATGAGTACTATTAAATGTATTTTGCACAATATGACACAATGTATCAATACGAAAACATTCATGTTCATCATTGGGGAGTTTGAAGGCATCATAAACTTTGAACTTTATTGTTTCCCCTTGAACTGTCATTGTCAATGTTCCTTGTCGAACATTGATCACAGTATCTGCAGTGGCCATGAAAGGGCGGCCAAGAATCAATGGAAGATCCACACCCGGAATAGGAGCTTCTTCCATCTCTAGCACCAAAAAGTCAGCTGGTAAAATGAGATCATTTACTTTCACAAGTACATCTTCCAAAATTCCTCTTGGATATCTCACTGATCGGTCCGCCAATTGAATGCTGACAGAAGTTGGTTTAAGATCACCTAAGTTAAGGGCTTCAAAAACAGAATAAGGCATCAGATTAATTGAAGCACCTAAATCAAGTAAAGCTTTGTCAAACAATTTATCTCCAATTATGCAAGGAATTGTAAAACTTCCTGGATCTTTCAATTTGGGAGGGAGCTTCCTTTGCAAAACAGCAGAAGCTTTTTCCGTTAGTGCAACCGTTTCATGATCTTGGAATCTCCTCTTGGTGGTACAAAGGTCCTTCAAAAACTTTGCATAACTCGGAATTTGCTTGATTGCATCCAAGAGAGGAATATTGACTTGCACTTTTCTGAAGGTTTCCAATATTTCCTTGGCTTGTTGAATTTTTTTGGAACTCATAAGCCTGTGAGGAAAAGGAGCACGTAAGATTTCTTCGTCAGTAGGTTCACGACTTACCTTCTCCTTTCTTGCCCTTCTTGCAAGTTCATGCTTTGGGATCCACTCGGATGAAGAAGCTGCTTGCTTATCTCTCTCTTTGTTGCTTTCATCCTTTTCTTTAGGCTCAGCCACTTGTTCAACCTGCATGTCATCAACATTGTGAATCAAATCTTTAGAACCATTTATTTCACCAATTACCTTACCAGTTCTCAAGGTAACTGCTTGAACATGCTCACGCCCAGTTGGATTAATCTCTGGTTGGCTAGGCATCATACCAGGTTCCCTTTGACTCAAAGCTTGAGCAATTTGTCCCACTTGATTTTCTAGATTGGCAATGGCCTTATCCGTTTTCTGCATGTGGGTGTCATTCCTCTGCATGTAGCTTTTTGTCTCAGTGATGAAACTATCTGTGTTTCTAGCCATGGAAGCAACAAGTTCTTCCAAAGATTTTCCTGTAGATTGTGGTTGAGGTGGTGGTTGTGGTGGATTGTAGTAGTGCATTTGACCATGAGGTGGGCGAGTATGTTGTTGACCTTGAGGTGGGTGAGTTGGCCCTTGAGATGGTTGAGTTGGCCCTTGTTGAACATTCGAATTGTCACTCCACCTGAAATTTGGATGATTTCTCCACCCCGGATTGTATGTTTGTGAGAAAGGATCATTCTTAGGCCACTGATTTCTTTGAAATGAGCCCACTGCATTTGCTTCCTCATGTGCCAAGGGACAATCCTCAGTGTCATGACCAATTGTGGAGCAAAATGCACAAACCTTGGATGATCCCGGTGCCAATTTCTTCACCATGTTGGTTAGGTTTGCAATCTGAGCTTCCATACTAGAAAGGGTACTTACATCATAGGATTCCCCTTTTCTGACTGGTCTTTGCCTTGAATTATATTGGCGAGCATTTGCAGCAACAAGATCAAATATTGCTCGCAGTTCTGTTGGAGTCTTGGTCATTATAGTTCCTCCTGCAGCTGCATTCACATTGTTTTGGTCCGCTTCAAAAAGTCCTTCATAGAAGTGTTGCATTAGAAGCCAAGCTTGTATGTTATGATGCGGACAAGTGATTAGAAGTTTCTTGAAACGGTCCCAATAATCCTGGAAGCTTTCTCCCGGCCTTTGCAGAATTCCTGTAATCTGACTTCGGAGTTCATTTGTCCTTTGTGCTGGGAAAAAATGTTGCAAGAACTTTGTAGCAAGATCCGTCCATGTTGTGATGGAATTTGGAGGTAGATAGTGAAGCCATTCCTTTGCTGTATCCTTCAAACTAAATGAGAAAAGTCTCATTCTTATCTCATCACTACTCATGCCTTCAATCTTTATTGTGGAACACACTTCCTCAAAGTCTAGGATATGTGCATTAGGATTTTCTCCAGGATTTCCCAAGAACTTAGGCAATATGTGTATCATGCCCGATCTCAACTCAAAGTTTTCCAAAGTGCTTGCGGGATATACTATGCAAGATGGTTGTCCAGTTGTTGGCGGTGAAGAGTATTCTTGCATAGTAAGTTCCGCATTTGCAGCTGCTGCCGCCATTGGTGAAGGTGGAGGTGACTCGACTTTTGGTGAGCTTGGTGATGATGAAAATGGCGAGAGTGAAAAAGGCAATGGAGTAGACACAGCTAGTTGGATGTTCCTTTCTCTCAAAGCTTGAGCTTGGATATCTTCTACAGTGCTATCTAATGAAATATCCAAATTCAGAAGGGACATAAGCAAAATGTTCCTGCAATAAGAAGAAAACAAAAACAAACTCAAATAAAATGAAATGACAAACAAAGAAAAAAAATGAAAATAAAATTAAGTACTCTAAATATACTCAAACAAAACATATAAGCAACCGTGCCAGTTCCCCGGCAACGGCGCCAAAAATTGTTGCATTCCTAAGAGGACACAAATTAATGTGCAAACAACCAATTAAAAATACCCGCAAGTGCACGAATCTATTGAAGTATAGATTATGTAAGTACGGGGTCGATCCCACGAAGAACTTGTCGGCTTCCTATAAGTTCTAATTTGAGTACGTAAAGAACACTTAATTGACACACCACAAATGCACAAATGCAAAATGGAAACTAAAAATGAGTAAAGAAGTGTAAAAGAAATGAAACAACACAAGAAAACTAAACAAAAACACAAACAGCATTTTCTATCGTCATTTTATCACCTGTTTATCACCTGTGAACAGTGCCGTGAACAGTGAACAGTGACGACCGGTCGCGTGAACAGTGACGACCGGTCGTTTTTCGGCAGAGTCGAAATTTCAATAAACGTGTGATGAGCGACCGGTCGTGAACAGTAACGACCGGTCGTTTTTGGGCAGATTCGTTTCTCTGTTTTTCAGTTTCGACCTCTGTCCAGTGTTTTGCCTATAACTTTCCAACCGTACGTCCAAAATTCACGTTCTTTACACGGTTGGATTCAGCACAGAAAATGGAAGAACACAACGCGGACCAAAAGTCCAAAATAATTACAGAAAGAAATAAAATTCAGTAACAAAGACACGTAACGTGTCAAACACGCAACTCACACACACATTGGGGGGGGTTTTGATTTGGTTCAAGTGATCTATTTCTATTGCATGTAAGTAAATGGACTTCGAATTTAAATGAGAATGGAAGAGATGAATTATCAAGATGTGAAATCAAAATGTAACAAACACTAGGGTTTCGGAATCCACCCTAAACAATTCTACCCAAGTTCATGAATACTCAAGTGATGAACTCTAAACGTGTTGATGAAGATGTTCGCAATCAAGACCATGGGTCGTGGCTCAAGACGCATTGATTCTCTCTAATATACGTAAAGTGCATGGTTCGTGCTACAATACTTGTGCCCTCCTCATAACCGAACCTAGGTATGGTTCGTACTTCGATTCAATTACAAGGAGAACCCATTAAGTTCAAAGAGAATATGAACATCACAAGAATCCTAATAGCATGGTGTTTACATTAGGTATTCAAGAAACCAATTCACATGGATGATTCTTACTTCATCCATTTATTGCTTAGGATAACATGAGGATACACATAATCCCAACAATCTCAAGAAGCATGCTTTCAAAGGTGATCAATCAAAGAAGAACATACATCAAGGATAGATTAATTTGGTGAATTGGAATTCATCAACAATATCTAGAAATTCATACACTCAAGCATCAAAACAATAAGGTATTCATGTTTAGGGCTTCAACCTAAGCCCTAGCTATGGAGTTTAGTTCCTCATAATCATTTCAAACACAAATTCAAAATGAAATTAGAAAGAGTTTACAGATTTTCAGAAAATGATGAAAGCTTCAAGATCATCAATGGTGGAAGTCTTCTTCTCCACTTTTCTTGACTGCACCTTGGCTTTCTCCTAGCTCCAAGCTCCAAAAATCTGCTCTCAATTCTGTAGAATGGTGGAATCCCCTCTCTCCCGTTGCAAAAACTCCCCCAAATCTGATTGCAATCCCTTTTGACTTCTCTCTCTCCTCCTTTCCAGCTTTTCCTTTTAGTATTCTACTTATTCTTTCTCTAAAGCTATTGCCCATTGTCCCCTTGCAAATGATGAAACCTTGTTTTAAGGTATAATCCAAGGCTCCAATTGACTCAGGAAATGCCACTCAAATGCAATCCATTGTTACCAAAGCTTCGCCTATGAGGTATCGAATGATTTAGAAGGATCAAACCATCGGATCAGTCCGAGCTTGGGATATGTTGTTCCCCATATTGTCTGGAGTGTGCAGGAATTACAGATTTAGAATAGGAGGTATGTATATCCTGGATCGACGATTTTAGGGTTAAGTTTGTTGATCGTCATACGATCGATGATGATCCAATTGTTGGATCGCCACCAAACTTGTTGGACACATTTTGTAGACTGTTGTTGACGTATAGGAACTTCCAGATCAGAAATCGAAGTTCATGAGCCTTGTGGGCCCAACTGATCTAGAAGGTGGGTTTCACCGGCTTAATTGAGACGTAATGGTTAGAATGTGTTTTTTAGTGGGCTTTAGTTTCTAAAGGGTTTTAATGAATTAATTGCTTTTAAGTTGTTGGCAATAAAACTGAACAGATGGAGATAAGTGCAACTTACAAGCGATGTAGACGATCTGGCAGATCGATTGAGTGATGGATGGAGATTCTTCCTGTCTTTAGATGCTGATCCTGAATAGAAGATAAGCGAAGCTCGTGAGGTCTATGGAACCGGTGTGGAACCAGCCTAAGACCCTCCGATGCTCAAGTAAGATTGTTTTTAAGAGCTCTTGTTGTTGACCATATAAAAGTATAAAAGTCAAGCTTAAAAGTCTTACCCCTGTACTGTGGTGAAGGGGTGTATTTATAGAGGGCATTTTGTATGCTCTTAGTACTTTCTTTCGATGTGGGACTCGTGGGAGGGCCCTGTGAGGTTGACACGAGTCCTTAGATATTTCGGGCGGGTGCTTCGAGGTTGATTGTGCAGAATCGGTAGGGGGCACCGATTGTAGACGGGATGGGCCTGTAGCAGCTGTTGGTAGCTTTGAGACAATGTCATCGGTAGCCGATACCGATTGTTCAAGGCCTTGGGTACTTAGGCGAGTTTATAAGATCCACGTGTCGAAGTACGAGTGGAGGGTCAGATACGGTACAAACATAAGTATTTGCATATTATGAGTTGAATTCCTTATTAATTGCGAATAAAGGGTTTGAATTGTTTATGATGATTTTATCATGATTTATGCTGTTTAATTCCTTATGTATGTTTCGGGTTAAGAATTGCCTTTGAATACTTATCTAGGGTTATTGATTTGAGGTTTCATTCTTAATATCGGATTTGACTTGAATGGTTTTTTTTTTTGTTTTTTTAAAGGATTTATTTTATATGACTATTCTATATGGATGCACTTTTCATGTGTTAGATTTGAGAAAGATCTTGGAAAAACTATGCCTAGGAGTACATGAAATGGCTTGAGTAGCCCGGCCTTTTTAGGCATGGATTTATGGGATTGCGGATATGATTTTGGTTTTAAATAAAGTTTTGGGAAATTATTTAAGAAACAGTTTTTCCGAAAAGGCTTTTATGTCAGGTTTAGAAAGTGGAATTAAGTTAAAGTTTTGGGAAAATGATTTTTCAAGCTCACTCAAGTGCCCATTTTTGGTTGCCTTCAAAAAAACAATGTTGCCTACGGATTATGGTTATTTTACCCATTTGTCCTTAGTAGGCTATATGGTTATTTAACTTGGTTGCCTTCGAAATGTCTACGCGTGTATGACTAATTTGCATGTACATGTATTTAGTACAGGTGTCCGGCCAGGAGAATTTTGCTTGTACTTATATTTAGTATACGTGTGTCCAACCATGAATTGCATGTACCTGCATCGAGAGTAGGTGTCCAGTCAGGAATGTTTTGCATGTACATGTATTTAGTATAAAGGTGTCTGGCCATAATTATATTTTGCATGTAACTATATTTAGTATACAGGTGTTCGTCTAGGATTTCCTTTTCCACATGCTCGATTTGTCTACACAGGTGGTTAGCCAATTTTCCTTCCCTAGTTGCCCTCGGATATGGTGATTACCCGATACCTTATGTGGGTTGCTGAGTGCATGGTTTCCAAATAAGAGGTTGGGTGTTACGTAGGTATGAATTTGTTTTTTAAGAATATTATTGTTTTACTTTGAGTTTGTGTTCTACCTATTGAGTATTGCGACAGTCTTATTTAAACTATATTGGGGTAAATGTTTTTTTGTGCTAAAAAAATGCTTTAAATAGTTGTTAGGTTATCGGTTGATAGGTGGATTGGTTTGATTTTGAAAAGGTTTGCTTCAAGTTTATGTTTCTTATTATACTTAAGATAAAATAAAAGATTCTATCTTTCGTTGGATACAAGAAGTTAGGTTTATTGTTCAAGAACTATGTGTAGCTTGATCCCTTGAGAAGGGTACGTCAGCAACCTACAGTAACCTAGGTGCAGTCACAAAGTTAAACACTTTATGTTATTCTCTTTTAAGTCGATAACAATTAGTATGACTTGTTTATACAGTATAGTCGATTGAGGGTTAGATATCCATTTTGGTTTGATTATTAGTTACTTTGGGCATTGAGTCCTGACACTTGTTAATGGACTAGTTATGGTTGTGGAAAAAGGGTATGAGGCCCATTCTAACTGTTAGGGTGTGGGTGACTTATATCTTGTGCATGTTGATTGGTTTTCGCAGGTGGAAATTTTGGGTTTATAGCCAATTTCAGGGGAGACTCTATCGGTTTTCCAGTAGTAGAAGTCAAACCCTAAGGTTGTTTTAGAATTAGAGCAATAAGGGATTTTAGTAATTTGGGCACGAAGCATGCCTAGTGTCGAACATGCAGAGGGTTCGTCACAAATTCCAAGGGGGCGATTTGGAGCTGGTATCATGCTTTCTTGTTCACTTCTTCTTCTTCACTTCTTTGCTATGCTCTATCTAAGATGAAACTGGAATTGTGCATCTCATCTCTCTCACTGATTTCTAGCCCTAATTCTCAATTCTAAATTTTCTTCTTTTCCTGGTCCAAAGACCCATCTTCCTCATCCACACCATTAGCCACCACGAGCACTGCGAACAACTTCAGTAACTACTGTGGGAACCGAATTAATTCATAACCCTAGGTCAAATAATTCCTACCATTTGGGGATTATTTGACCTAATTGGGAATTATTCAATTTAATTGGGGGTTACCTAATTAAATAGAATGTTACCTAATTAGGTTAAGGATTGATTTGATTCCTACGAATATTCTCAATTAAAGGAGGAGTTACCTAATTAAATTAGGTATTGATTTGATTACCTCAAATAGGGATTTGATTTATATCCCTAATAAATTAAATCCCTAATTAGTCAAATCTCGCCAAATTGGGGAGGAATAATTCCCTTCCATCTACGGAATTATTCCTCTGAAACCCTAGCTCCCGAGACCTCTATAAAAGGATGGCCACATACAAGGGTTGAGGTACGTCTAAAATTACTATCAAATCTCTGCAGAAATTATTTCTCACAAATCCTAGCCGCCACTCTCTCTCTCTCCCTTTTACACAAGGCTCCGGCCACCACTCACGGCTCCGGCCACCCGGTTTTCACCACACATACATATTTCCGTACCCTATTTTAGCTATCGTTTCTCTATAGATCGATTGAACTGACTTAGGCATCGGAGGGCCTTTGGCCAACACCCCCCGGGTGTGGTCCTCTTATTGCTATTCATTTTGCAGGGAGAAAGAGAGGCGGAGAAGACAAAGGAATCTGTCAACCGAATATTCCCGTGGGAGGAAATTTGCTCCCACAACAACAACAACAACAACTCAACAACTTTCTCCACCTTTGCTCGAGCCACAGTCAAGCACAACAAAGATGATGATGATAGTGAAGATGAAGAGAGCATGGATGTTGATTCTTGTTTTTGCTCAGCCTTTTCTGTTTTTGTTTCTAGAATTTCGTTGGATATTGTGGGAACAAATATTTTGGTGACTAATGAACAGGTGACAAGTGGAAAAGGGAAATTCCATACGTCAAATAATCATCCTAATTAAATCCTATTTAATCAGGGAGATAATATTTGAGTTAAGATGGGAATATCTCCTAAAATCAAGGAAGAGATTTCCAGCAAATCTCCTTACTTAATTCCAATCTCCTATTTTTGGGTAGGAATAATCCTAATTTTCAAACTCTAGAAGGCAAGAGCGCTATAAATACATGGCTATACAACACATTTAAAGTAATTCCAAATAGAATAATTGGAATTTCTTGAAATTTCTAAAAATCCAAATCGCCCAGTCACCATCCTCTTCATCAACCCAAAAACATTGTTTTTCAATATGCAATGAAAGATAAGAAGGATATCCATCTTGAGGAGAAAGAAAGTAAATGTAGGTGAACAGAAGAGCAAGGTAATTTGAATCAGACAGGTATTGGTTGGAAAGAAAGAGATTACGTTAGGAGAGGAGAAGAGAGAAGACGAGACAGGGAAAAGGGTTGAGGGAAGTATTTATACAAGCTATTTTTGAATGAATTTAAAAAATAGGACATTTTTTGAATAAATTACTGAAGCCAAGGACAAAGCCGCTTATATCCCTTTTAAATAAAGTTTTGGCAAATGGTTTAAACAGTTTTTTAGAAAAAAGGCTTTTATGCCGGGTTCAGAAAGTGGATTTAAGTTAAAGTTTTGGGAAAATGGTTTTCGAACGCACTCATGTACCCATTTTCGGTTGCCTTCGAAAAAGAATGTTGCCCACGGATTATGGTTATTTACCCATTTGCCTTATGTGGGCCATCTAATATTGTTATCCTTCCCTACTAGCCCTGTGGGCTGTTTACGTTATTAAACGATCATATTTGCCTTCAATTGTATGAAAACTAGTCAGGACTTGTGTACGGCCAGCTTATGCTCATGGACTTTAGATAAGAGGTTTAGCTTTACATGTGTTTACCTTTATAGTTATAACTTGTTTGCACAGTTGTGTTCATAATTTGTGGTATGACATTTAATTATATATCTTGGTGGTATCAAAGGTAAAGACTGATTCTAACTTTATACTTGATGACTTCATTATGGATAGTATTATATTGATTAAGTTTTGAATCGTTGTATCAAGAATAAACGTGTGGCTTGATACCTAAAAAGGGGCTACATAGCTCACCTCATTCCTTAACCATGAGGTTGGGGGTTCGATCCCCGCCCATGGGAATGGAGCGCATTTCGTGGCTAGCCGTTTACCTCCATTGGAAGAGCTCCCGCGGCGAAAGGGATTAGTCACTGCTGTCGGCGGTGGATACCCTTGGGTCTCACCTAAAAAAAAGGGGCTACATAGGCAACCTAGAGTTTGACCTAGAGGTGCAGTTGCAAGATAAACTCTATATGAAATGCTTTGATCATATCCCGAGTGTGTCATATGTTTGTCAATGGCTAATATGGGTGAGAGACCCTATTATATTGTTTTGAAGGTTAGGATGGATGGTTCGACTTAATGGGCCGAAGGCCCGGTTGGTACATGAGTTGTGTTGGATGTGTGTATTATGAGGAATGCTGAGAACTGGTGGTGATTTTGTCTGTATAAAAACGTCTGAGGCTTGTTGGTTGATAGTTGAATGTGTGTGACTTTAACATTGTGAACGTTTGGGATTATTTTAGATTGTTTTCAACAGGTGGAAAATTTGGTAAACACTAGTTACAAGGGAGCTCTGTTGGATTTTCGGCAAAAGTCAAAACCCTTATTTGTTATTATAATAAAGATAAGGGAAATTAAGTAAAGTGGGCCCGACATCATATGTCGGACAAGCACGAGGTTCATCATGAATTTCAAGAGGGAATTCAGAGCGGGTCTTGCTACACACATTTGTCTCAACAGGGTATATGATTGGTAGTCTAACAAAAACACTAAACTCAACTATGAAATCCAAAAACAAACTTCAAATTGAAATTTACCTCTTTTGTCTTCCACAATTCCTATAATCTTGCTTCTCTGTCACAAGAGTTCAAGGAAATGGACAAATAAGAGTGCGTAATCAATAATGGAGAGGTAGAAAATATTTTGCTGTTATTTCGAAAGAAAAAAAAAAGGAGATAAGTGAAGTTTGCTAGACAAATGGTTTGCTGCTTTGTAACGTGTGCTTGGCTTCCCCAATATGCCCAATCTTCCCACGAGACCATGTACCAACACTAACATATGTTAAATTTAGGGGGTGTGATTGTAATAAATGAATTATGTGGGATCTGACAGTAAATAAAAAAAAGTCATTGACGTCATCTTTTTTACAAAGTATAAATCTTTCTAGTATATACATAATTGTTAAAAAAAAATAGATTGCCTATGAATTTGAGTTTGTTGCAGGCTGTTGATCTTCATACTTGGGTTGCACAAAATTTACACAACTATACAATTTTGGCTTATGGAGTGGAGTGGTCAACCGTGTTTGCTTTCACGTGCTAGTTTCTTTGGAAATGGAGGAACAAATTTTTTTTAAATCATGGGTTTGTGTTTCCTAACAACCCCAGACATGTCATTCTTATGGCTGCTGCAGATTGGACACAGGCCAATATTGAAAAAACTAGAAAACCCACCCGCTCTCTCGCTGCGCTCTCTTGGCAATATCCGAATGAAGGAGTGATGAAAATCAATACCGACGGGTGCAGAAAAGGTGAGGATGGACGCATTGCTGCTGGGGGTGTACTGAGAGATAGTTCTGGGCAGTGGATGAGAGGCTTTGCTGTTAATCTTGGTGTAGGACAAGTCTTGGTAGCTGAGTTATGGGGCATCTATCTTGGACTGAAAATTGCTTGGGATATAGGTTGCAGTGCAGTTGTGCTTGAGTCTGACTCAGCAATCACGGTACACCTACTTAACAAAAATGTGGAAGACCTTCATCCTCTTGCTGCTATGTTGTGGGGATGCCAAGACTATATAAACAAAAAATGGGTTTGTTCTATCCATCATGTATATCGTGAGTGCAATATGGTGGCAGATAGATTAGCTGAATTGGGTTCATGTCTTTAGTTGGGTCTATCAACCTTTCATGATCCTCCTGGTACTATTAGGTCTTTTCTTAGTGAAGATTTACTTGGAGTCTGTAAGCCTCGAGCCATTGTTTAAGTTCTTTGTTGGGCATTAGCCCCGTTTCTTCACCCAAAAAAAAAAAAAAGATTGAAATGAATTTTTTTTTTTTAAATTACAAAAAAAAGCGCAATATAAAAGTTGATCTTGGCGTGGGTCCATTGATCGGTGCATATTTACATATCATTTTGTACCCTTCTAGCTTATGATTTGGTTATGTTTTTGAGTTAAACTTGTGCTTTTAATCCTTTTTGTGTTTATCTTTCAGTTCATTGAGCTTTAGGTAATAATGAGGGCTTTGGATAGTAAATGATGCAATCCATGCATGTTAGGGCCTAATTTGGATGAATGGATGAAGAGCTTAAAGACAAACTCAATTTTGGCTACAGTCCCCTGCCAGCCCAGTTTCGTAGGTCATATTGCAAGCTTTGTTTCAGCAACCTACATAGCTCGGATGAGGCCACATTCTTCATGAAAGTTGTTCCAATGGGTGTGTAATATAACATATCCAAAATTCAGCCCCATTGGATAAATATGGAGTCTGTTACCTAGCAAACACAGAGCCATGCTCAGGATGGATTTTATCAGCGCGCAAAATGAGTTAGCAATTTGTTTTGGCCTTAACTTCCTCCTCCGACCTTGGATTGGCCCAAATGATATATGGCTGGAAAGAAGACATTCTGAACTTCAAGTTTGAGTGCTTAAAGTCTTAATTTGCTTAAGGGAAGCCCAATTCGTAAGCCCTTGAAGTTGCTGGTCATGCTGACCTCAGGATGAGCTATTATTTCTGGTTGGAAGCTTGGTCATGGTGACATGAAGATGAGCTAGGGCTGCTGGTGGGATTTATTAGTGAAGTGCATCAACCATTTCAGATTTTATAATGGAAGTGTTGTATGCATTAGTGAAGTGCATCAACCATTTCAGATTTTATAAAACAAGTGTTGTATGCATTAGCCATACTTAATTCAGATTTTCAGCTTCCTTAGGCCTATATATAGTGAGGTTTCCCAAGCTTGTAAACACACCCCAAGGGGGGGAGCTCTCAAACACTTCTCTAGAGCTCCCTTCCCTTCTCTCCCTCAAATTCTCTTAGTTTCTCTTTCTAGTTTTCAATTGTTATAATGAGATCTTTGTGCTGAAATTCTCCTTAAGTTTTTCTTAGTTCCACTTTACTTTTCATTATGTAAATTCTTTTCTTTAGTTTCAAGTTTGATTAGTTTCCAAGTTTCAATTATGGTTTTTGTTCTTATTCATTATGCTTATAAGTTAATATGCTAGTTTGAATGATTGATCACCATTTAGGCTTGCATGTTAGCTATCTTGGTTTGAATTAAGAGTAGACACCATGCTTTAATTCGAATTGAACTATGAATAGGAAGAGTATGTATGGACATTCGACAACAGGGATTAGATACATGCTTGGTTGTTTAAATTGTTCTTCTATGCTTAATGGGTTCCTAATGCTTAATTTTAGGTTAGACAACAAATGATCAAATTAGGGAATTAGGAACACAAGGTTATGACCACACACCATGGCTTAATCATACTTTAGCTAGAACCAATCCATTAATCTAATTGAACTTGGGAACCTATTTGCTTGAGTTAGTTATTTCTTTCTTCCTTGTTTTATTTATTTCCTTTCTTTTTCATTTCTGTTTTGTGCAGGGAAACTAAATTGGATCATTCAAGTTGTATCCACGCAACAAGTTTTTGGCGCCGTTGCCGGGGATCAATAACATTGTTTGATTCTATTTGGCTTTCCTACTTTATTTTTTTTTCTTAACTAGACAATTTCAAGTTTTAAAGTTAATGACGTTAATGGACAAGTTGTGTTTGTAGTCCAACAGAAAAGGACAATTGCCCAACAAGCAAGAGAACTGGGTTTAAGTCCCAGCTTACACAACCCATTGGTGCTTGTTGCTTTGAAGCATGGAATTGGACTTGTGTTGATTTTTCCCTTTCATTTTTAGTTTTTTTTTATATTTCGTAATCCTTTAATTCCGTTTCAAGTTTTTGTGTGTGTTTGTTTTAGCAATGTAAATAGCTCAATAAAAATGGAGAGAGATGGCAACTTCAAAGATAGGAAGTGTGGAGTAGTGGGAGAAGTCGCGACCTCCAAATGCATCACGCTCGACCTAATTGCTTCAAGGGGGAGCATTTCAATCCTTTCTCTTCTTTGAATTCTGTTTATTTTCGTAGTTGTTTTTGCCTTTTGGTCCGCGCTGAGTTCTTTGTTTTTCTATGCTGAATCCAACCATATAAAGAACGTAAAATTTGGACTTACGGTTGGAAAGTTATAGCCTAAAAACTGAACATAGGTCGAAGCTGAAAAACATAGAAACGAATCTGTCCAAATGGTGATAAATAGGTGATAGAAAGTGCTGTTTGTTTTTTTTTTCTTTGGTTTCTTGGTTTGTTTCTTTTAGTACAATAATTTATATCGTTTGTTTGAGTTTGTTTAGAGTACTTAGTTCATTTTCGTTTATGGTTTGTTGTTTCATGTTATCTTAATTTGTTTTTGTTTCTTTTTCTTACGAGAATATATTTTTTAAAAAATTTAAATAAAAAAAAATTATTTTTCATATGAGCCGACTTATGGTAACCCCAGTGAGCACTTCCGTTAATACAGTGTCTAGGAGTTCTTTAGGCGACACCTTCGGTGTCTAAGAAGTTTGAGTTTTAAGCGGGACCATTGTGACCCCTCCAACCTTCCCGGATCCCCTGGCTGTGTTTTCTGAGGCCCTTAACTGGTCATCCGTGAGTTGCTTGTATATTCGTGTGTTTTTAAATTAAGTTTTATTTATTTATTTATTTTCTTTGTTTTCTTTTCTGTATAGTCTTTGTTTTTGTTTTGTTAAGTTAGTTTATTTATTTATTTACGTGGTATGGTTAGTTAGTTTATTTCTGAGTGTTAAAACACATTTTTATTTCAAACGCTGCATTAAAAACAAAAAAACAAAAAAAACAAAACAAAAAAAAAAACTTCTTCTTCTTCTTCTTCATCTTCATCATCATCATGGCTTGCCTCTATTTTCTCTTACTTGCAGAATCTGCAGCAGCTCGACATGGTCCTCATTTTTCCTCTGCAGTGCTTCCACGTGCTGATTGGCACAGTAGAGCCGCTTCTGCAAGTCCGCCACCATAGCCTTCAAGGAAGCTATTTCCTCGCTCATCGCGGCACACTCCCTTGTCCTCGCTAGTAGGCGCATGCCCAAATTGGTAGCGGAGACCGCGTGGAGCACAGTTAAATTGTGGGACTCCTCCACCGCTGCCTTGTCAGACCTCTGTGCCACATGCAGATGATCTGTCGGTGTGAGCTTGCTGCCAATCATGCCTCCCAGCAGCGCTGCTCTGTTCGGCATTGCCTCAGAAAAGTTTGGTATTATCTCAGCAAAGTTTGAGGCCGTACCGTGATGATATGTGGAGTTTGGGAAGACAGGAGTTGGAGGAGCCCTTGTCTGGGCATTCGGTGGTGCAAGTGAGAGCTCAAGGTTGAGATCATCAAGGTGAGTGCATGAGGATGCCATTTGTTTTGCTTCTGAATTTTTTGATGTTTTTCCTTGAGTTTGCAGGAAGAAATGCTGGGTATCATCCGCTTGCAGAGGTGTGGTTTAAATAGACATACGCTGATGAGAGAGAGAGCCAACACCATTTCGGATTTCCCGGGCATGCTCGACCTAATCGCTTCAAGGGGGAGCACCTTTACTTTACTTTACTTTTTTTCCTCCGTGTTTTCTGGTGTTTAATATTTTTGCCCGTTACTTTCATTTTCTAGAGCTTTGTGTTTTTGCTTTTCCCTTTCGGCTATCATCTTTAGTTTATTTTAGTTAGGGAAATGTGTTTTCTTTTCCGTTTGTCGTCTTTGTTTTATTTTAGTTGGGAAGTGTGTTTTCTTTTTCTTTTTCTTTTTCTTTCTGCAACCTTACTCTTTTATTTCCGAAACAAAATAGCGAAAATACAAAAACAACAAAATAAAATAAAAACAACAATAATGCAGTAGGAAATCATTTCTTCTCGGTGCTTGGTGTCTCGACCATTGGAGCTTTGAGTTTGGCCCTCTGGCTGTCCTCTTCCGGGGCTTCACGCACAGCTTCTTGGGGCTCATCACTTGAGCTCCCAAAGATCGCAATCTTAGCTTGAGCGTAACTACTCTCGCGATCTGCTTGTTTGCGTTTACCCGGTCTGTCTAGGTCTTCCAGCTGTTTTCGCATGTCGCGAGAGTACAACTCTACCATCTTTGATAGGTTTCTATTCTCGTCCCGCAATATTTCTAGCTGGTGTCGATTCACCTCCACTATCCTTGACCTCTCCCTTTTCAAGCTTTTTATAGCAGTCTGACACTCCTCAACCATACTTCGCTCCGCCGCCAACTGACCTTTCAGCACCTCTACCTCATGGGACTTCGCAAGTAGGCGATGACCCAAACTTGCGACTGTTGCTGTACTCTGCACGCTCAGTGCCAGGGCATCGCTCACGACCCGGTTGTCATCCCTTGTCCCCAGAACACGTATATCTTTAGGGGTCACTAAATTTCTAGCCACTCCAATGGCAACATCGTTGTCCAGGAGTATTGAGTCAGTTACTGTCACAGGCCCCCGTGCGGAAGCAAAGTAGGGCATCCATACTGGTGCCGCTGCTTGGCCTCGTGTCTGAGTCGGTGGAGCTAGGTTGAGATCCAACGAAAATGGGTAGTTAGAGGCCATTTGATTTCTCACTCTCTTTTCTTCTTTCTTTCTTTTCTCTTTTGTGTGTTTCTGAGTTTGCGTTTTTTTTCACCCTTTCTTATAGACTTAGTCTTTGACAAACCCTAGCCATTACAGCATCTGAGCATTTTCTGAATCTCCAGCATTCCTTGAGTCCCACAACCTTCTCGCCTTCCAACCATACCCAACTCATTTATCACGACGTGTCTTTTCTGAACGAACGCGTTCAGTAAAGTCTTCGCGCCTTTCCATGAGCCCGTAATTTTTGCTTGTGGAGTCTGCGGCGCCTCTACGCGTCAACACGTGTCTCGCCCTGTCAGTTGGTCCCTTACACTGAACCGAGACATCATGACCCATGTTCTCTTAAAAATAAAAAATAAAAATAAAAAAACGTGTGGGCTTCGGATTTCATTGTGGGTCGGGTTTTCACCGTTGTTTAGGTTTCAAGGTGGGTTAACTTTCTTTTGGGTTGGGCTTTCAATTGTTTGGGTTTTGGTTTGCGTAAGACTGTCTGTTTAGGGCTTACTGTTTTGTCTGTTTAGGGCTTTCTGTTTCGAGTGTTTTACTGTTTCATTTTTTTCTTTTTTATTTATTTGTTTGTTTGTTTTGTAATTTTTATTTTTGTAATTATTTTATTTTATTTGTGTGTTTTTTTTTTTTTTTTTTTTTTTTTTTTTTGGTGGTTTATATTTAATTTAGTACCTTTCATTTCTTATTATGACATTGCTTGTTCCTAATTTTTAAACATTGAGGACAATGTTCATTTCTAGGTTTGGGGGTATTGGAGTTTAGCATGTAAAATTGGTTTTTCCTTAATTTTATTTAAATTTTTTTTATTTGCTTGTTTTTATTTTTATTTTATTTTGTTAAGTCTTGCTTTTATTTTTATTTTGATTTTGATTTTATTCACTTTCCGAACACATTTGATGAGATTGTGATAAATTTTTGCATGACTTAAATGAAAATTGAATTTTATTTATTATTTATTTTTTTCCTTGTAAATTTTTATTGTAAAAAAAAAAAATTAATTAATTGATTAATTTGGCATCGTTCTAGCATGATATGTTCGAAACCTTCTTTGCACTTGCCATTTGTTTCATAATTTTCCAATTAAAGGATTTGCATGACCCAAAGAATTGTATGAAGCATAAATTAGACTTATATAACCATATAATGTGAGCTTTTGAGCCTTGTGCTTCATTTCATGAGTGTTATACACATACTCTTATTTTCTTGTCATCAAAGTTGTTGTTTGATCTCATTATTCATTGATTTGGTTGAACACTTAAAAGTCATTCATTCTTATGCAATTTGATTTCATGACATTTAAAGAAATGATATTAAGGCCTTCTTTGGATCGTTTGTGCCTTTCAAGCTAACCTTATGCATGCTTAAGCATGATTTTCCATTGTTAACCATTTTGAGCCTACATGTAAACCTTTTCTTTCATTTTACCAATTATAATTCCTCGCCTTAGCCCGAAAAACAAATATTTACCTTTCTAAGGAACTCATGAGCTCTAATTCGGATGTGTTTTTCATGCTAAGTTTGGGAAGGGATATTACATAGAAGAAAAAAAAAAGAAAAAAAAGAAAATCACACAATTGGTGAAAGAAAAGAAAAAAAAAAGTTATGATTAAATGGTAGTTGAATGAAATTTTGTTTTTGGGTTTCATTGGTGTTTGGAAAGGAGTTTAAATCATTGTAAATGAAGGTATAAGGAGTTTTGATCATGTAAAAGAAAAAATCTAATCGTGATGATTCGAAGTCTTGTAAACAATTGTTTTATGCTCTTATATTTTGAGTTTCTTGGACTTTGTTTTATCCATACCCTTCATTTCTTACTCACCTTACACCCTTGGCCCCATTACAACCTATGCTAAAGACCTAAATTGATCTTAAATGTCATGTGGTTGAATTGCATTCATTTTTCTACTTTTAAGTGTTTGGCATCCTTCTTGAGATCATATTAATGCAAGTTCTTCATCTTTCTATTTCGAGTTAAGTCTTTATGGTTTAACTCTAATCTCATGTTTATAACTGAGTGTTGCATTATAGCCCTCTTCCGAGTGATTCATTTGTGAGATGACAACTTTGGTGAGATTTGAAGTTGAACTTGTGCTTTGTATGATTTTTGAAATTGTGTGAAAACTAAGATTGGGGAATTTGTTGCATTTGGCTATCACACTACCACACTTTGAGCATATTATGTTTTGAACTTTGCCGCTTTGTGAATAATGTTTAAAATTAAGCTTTTATTGTTAAAACTTTTGAGTCATGTGCATGAGTCATTTCTCTTCAGAAAATGTTCGGAAAGATTGTTTTGAGTTCTTTTTATTTTTGTAATTTTTTTTTGTTTTGTTTTGTTTTGTTTTTGTTAATGTAATTTTTTTTTTTTTTTTTTTTGTTTTTTATTTTGCTTAAGGACTAACAATCTTTTAAGTTTTCTAATTACCTTGTTTTACAGAGTCAGTAAAACGTTTGTGGGTATCGTATCTGTTAAACCCTCAGGAGACACAACTCCTCCTACTAGGGATGCCTAGAGGTTTAAAGGCTTGTTGCATATGCTCAATGCAATCGAGTTACCTACGAAAGTGGTCTAGTTAACTTCTTGTTTGTTTTTATCTTTGTTTTCCTTTTGTTTTGCTCGAGGACTAGCAAAACCTAGGTTTGGGGGTATTTGATCGGTGCATATTTACATATCATTTTGTACCCTTCTAGCTTATGATTTGGTTATGTTTTTGAGTTAAACTTGTGCTTTTAATCCTTTTTGTGTTTATCTTTCAGTTCATTGAGCTTTAGGTAATAATGAGGGCTTTGGATAGTAAATGATGCAATCCATGCATGTTAGGGCCTAATTTGGATGAATGGATGAAGAGCTTAAAGACAAACTCAATTTTGGCTACAGTCCCCTGCCAGCCCAGTTTCGTAGGTCATATTGCAAGCTTTGTTTCAGCAACCTACATAGCTCGGATGAGGCCACATTCTTCATGAAAGTTGTTCCAATGGGTGTGTAATATAACATATCCAAAATTCAGCCCCATTGGATAAATATGGAGTCTGTTACCTAGCAAACACAGAGCCATGCTCAGGATGGATTTTATCAGCGCGCAAAATGAGTTAGCAATTTGTTTTGGCCTTAACTTCCTCCTCCGACCTTGGATTGGCCCAAATGATATATGGCTGGAAAGAAGACATTCTGAACTTCAAGTTTGAGTGCTTAAAGTCTTAATTTGCTTAAGGGAAGCCCAATTCGTAAGCCCTTGAAGTTGCTGGTCATGCTGACCTCAGGATGAGCTATTATTTCTGGTTGGAAGCTTGGTCATGGTGACATGAAGATGAGCTAGGGCTGCTGGTGGGATTTATTAGTGAAGTGCATCAACCATTTCAGATTTTATAATGGAAGTGTTGTATGCATTAGTGAAGTGCATCAACCATTTCAGATTTTATAAAACAAGTGTTGTATGCATTAGCCATACTTAATTCAGATTTTCAGCTTCCTTAGGCCTATATATAGTGAGGTTTCCCAAGCTTGTAAACACACCCCAAGGGGGGGAGCTCTCAAACACTTCTCTAGAGCTCCCTTCCCTTCTCTCCCTCAAATTCTCTTAGTTTCTCTTTCTAGTTTTCAATTGTTATAATGAGATCTTTGTGCTGAAATTCTCCTTAAGTTTTTCTTAGTTCCACTTTACTTTTCATTATGTAAATTCTTTTCTTTAGTTTCAAGTTTGATTAGTTTCCAAGTTTCAATTATGGTTTTTGTTCTTATTCATTATGCTTATAAGTTAATATGCTAGTTTGAATGATTGATCACCATTTAGGCTTGCATGTTAGCTATCTTGGTTTGAATTAAGAGTAGACACCATGCTTTAATTCGAATTGAACTATGAATAGGAAGAGTATGTATGGACATTCGACAACAGGGATTAGATACATGCTTGGTTGTTTAAATTGTTCTTCTATGCTTAATGGGTTCCTAATGCTTAATTTTAGGTTAGACAACAAATGATCAAATTAGGGAATTAGGAACACAAGGTTATGACCACACACCATGGCTTAATCATACTTTAGCTAGAACCAATCCATTAATCTAATTGAACTTGGGAACCTATTTGCTTGAGTTAGTTATTTCTTTCTTCCTTGTTTTATTTATTTCCTTTCTTTTTCATTTCTGTTTTGTGTAGGGAAACTAAATTGGATCATTCAATCACCAATCCCTGTGGAATCGACCTCGCACTTACATACGCTAAACTATCAACGGTTCGTGCACTTGCGAGTATCACAAGTTGAGGATGCAACTGAATCCATTTTGGTGCAGCTGTATCCACGCAACATCCATATCGACCCTTTTAGTGGCCTGGCACGAGCCTCAACTCAGCCTTAATAATTTTAATAAATGGACAAGCTCGGCCTGATCTGTTTGACATCTCTACTATAAAGATAGTTTGAAACTAAATTGAGGAGTTACAAAAGATTCATGGACTAGTTGGGAGAGTTATGTCCGATGGGTTTTTTTTTTTTTTTTTTTCTAATTTTAAATTTTCAGGTTCACGATCTTGTTTTTATCACTCAAAAAAAGTTCAAGTGCAACAAAGGTGGAGGAATTCATTGCCTTTATATTGTGTGGAAGAAGACGGAGGGCATGAGCAGAGATTAAATGGAAGGAGTTCCAACTGCAACTACGTGAAAACTTATGATAACATATATATATTTTTTTAATCAAAGAGAAACTTTATTAGATAAATTTTAACGATACAATCAAAAACAACAACAAGACATCTAAAGTACCAATCCCAATAAGACAACAAACTACCATGCTAAAAGCAAAACTAAAGCGGACAAAAGTCGCACTAAAACAACTAGCCCACTGTTTGAGCAAATTTCCACACGGAGAATATTCGCGAGTTAATTCCTAGATCTTTGATCTTCCTTCTCTCTCTTCCTCGACCCCTGCGAAATAAATAGGAATAAATAGACCACACCCGAGGGGTGTTGGCTAAAGGCCTTTCGATGCCTAAGTGATTTCTCTAGGGTTTTTGGAATTACCTTGAATGCCTTGTGTAGTCATGTATTTACAGGCTCCTTGTATGCTAGGGTTTTGGGAGAATAATCCTAATTTGGTTAGGATTATTCTTTCCCAAAAAGATGATAGGAATTAATCCAAGAGATTTGGTGGAAATTGGTTCCTTGATTTATGGAGATATTCTTATCTTAAATTAAAGATAATTTCCCTAATTAAATAAGATTTAATTAGGGTAATTAGTTGACCTAAGAAATATTCCTTTTCCACGTGTCATCTTCTTATTTGCTGGTGAAATGTGTTCCCAAAAATGCCCCCTAGCTTCTGCATGACGCTTGTGAGGCATGGAGGAGATGAGAAATATTTATCGAGCTTTCCAACTGCATCTGGGTTTTCTTCTGTGAGTTGGGCTCCTTTTGCAAGTTGGGCTCCTAATTGGAGTAGGCTTTTGACTTTTTCTTGGAGTTGGGCTCCCAATTCGAGAAGGCTTGTGATTCCTCCCTGGCCTAAGATCCCCAACCTTTTTAAATA
Source organism: Prunus avium (assembly GCF_965620075.1). NCBI lineage: Eukaryota > Viridiplantae > Streptophyta > Magnoliopsida > Rosales > Rosaceae > Prunus > Prunus avium. Next base: position 5,513,504 of record NC_142290.1, read on the forward strand.
CGAGACATCTCTTCACTCCTCTTCAAATTGCAAACTTATTTCCCCTACTTTCTAGCTTGTGAGAGAGAAATCTTGGAGGATTGTACTACTTGACGAGGAGAGGAGTTGCCGTGCACATCAAGGTAGGTCAGGCTTGATTTTTCTTCACGACGAAGACCACTTGGTTATCGTTGTGACTAACGTTACTGCCAGCGGTGGTGGTTGTTGCCAGCAGCTGCATCGAATTTTTGTAATTTTTTTTCCTACTTGTGGTGAGGACTAGCTGGTTTTGGTTGGCTAGTTGTCGCTGTGACATGGCGGTTGGAGCGATGGCAGCAGTCGCAGGTGGCGGCTGCTACAATAACCGTGCTGCAGCTGGAATCATGTCATGGTGAGGCAGCTCAGTGCTGGCGCTGGTCCGGGCTACGCTGTGGCTTGGGCTGGTGCTGGCGTGTTTGTTCATGCGTCTGTTGGCAGTTGCCGATTGTGGCTGACTGTTGTCGGCTGCTGTCAGTTGTTGCCGATGGTGGATGACTGTAGTTTTTTCCTCTTTTTTTTTTGTGCCGCAACTTAGGGTTTTGACATGCTATTTGACTTGCAATTTTCTTCCTGTTTTACAACTATTCAACGATCATGTCTTCCGATGAGGGAAGCCGATCACCAAGTTCAAAAGGGCCTTTGTATCTATGGGGTGGTTCCAAGGTGTACAAGAAAATATTTGTGGCTAAATTGCATCGTGTCACGATCAAGGCCTACTTCCAGAAGTGGCGCACCACCTATGTTTCTGCCACACCCGATGATTTGTATGTCAGGCTGCGGCGCCATTAACTGATAATGTGCCTTGCTTGGATCTGAACAATCCAGATGCTAGGATTATCATATTCCATGCCTTATACTTCTCCTTGGGCTTCACTTTCCCATTGTCGAAGTTCTTCAGGAAGGTGTTTTGTGCCATGGAGTGTGCCCCAAGCCAATGTACTCCAAATGTCTACCGGGCAATCATTTGTTTTGATAATTAGAACCGCTTCTTCAAGCTGGATCTAACAATGGGGGAGTTCTTTTACTTCTTCGAGGTGAGGTGCTACAAGAAGTATGCCTTGGTTTATGTATGCAATGCCAAGCTATTTGACAGTCTCAGCCAAGGAGATCACGTTCCCCTCACCTACTGCAATGGTATGTCATATTGTATTGATTTACTTCAATTTTATTTGAATTATTTGATGTGTGACTAACTGACCTATGTCTTCTGCTCGTAGATGATGGGATAAGTAAGAAACTAGACCTCAAGCTGGACATGGCTAAGGTCTATCAGGCCCTAAACATCCCTGCAAGGTTTCGCGAATGGCCCTAGCTGTTGAGCAAGCATTAGAAGAAGGTTTATGGTTTGACCCCTGCCAAGAATGTTAAGAGATAGAAGCAGTATGGCCTAGACTCGGATGATTAGCCTATCGAAATGAAGGAGTCGTATACCGAACTCCCCGAAGAGAGGAAGGCTAATGCCAAGTCCTCACCTCGCGAGCAAGGGATGTGTCTTCACTAACCAGATTGCCTGTCGAGAAACAAAGGGCTGCTGACATTCGTCATCGAAATTCGAGTCATCTGCACTAGTCAAGGGATGATGATCAAATTGGGAGGACCGCTCCTCTATCTAAGAATCGCGATCCATCTACTGAGCCACGAGCAGTCAAGCATAGAGCTTATTCAGCATTGTTGACTCTTTTGGAGGCAAGGATGGTTGTGGCTAAGAAGGTTAAAGAGTTGTCTGCTCAAGCGAAGGGTTCTTTGGAAATGCAAACAGCTGGTCCAAAGGCTGAGAAGTCTAGCTCCGTAGGGGATGCATGTGTGTCTGATCTGCTCAAGATGAACTTTCTGTCAAGCCCATCTACTTGCGCCAAGTTGGTTCATCATATACATCAGGCTAGCAATCTTAGCACATTCTCCGGTCTTTCCTTGGAGAAGCAAAAGGATGCAACTATCACTTTGCTTCAAATAGGAGTAGTTTATGCTGTTGAGGCCATCCGGAACTCGTCTGCTGTTGCCCTCTCTTCTGCTCAGCTCAATAAGTTGGAGAAGAAGAATGTTGATATGATCGGCAAGCTCTCGACCGAGCAGACCCGCCATGAAACGAGGAAGTCTAAAATAAAGGAGAGCATATTTGTGCTGAAGAGTTCCCTTGCTAAAAAAGATAGTGAACTTAACTCTTCTTCTTCTGCTCTGCATGGTCGCAAGGAGGCCTACTTCCATCTCGATCGCAAGAATGCTGACATAACCCAGAGTTACGAAATGCTTATGGCTAAGTTTAACACCTACCACAAAGGTGTTGAACAAGCCAAGTCTGAGGCCGTCATTAACGCATACAAGTTGGGCTACTTTGATTGTAAGAGTGGGGCCACTCCTTCTCATTCCAATGAACATGAAGATGTTGAGCTATTTTGCCCTGACATGCTACTTACTCAAGGTGAGCAGATCAATGTTGTTGACATAGAGGCAGTCGAAAAGCATGTAGTTGATGAGACTGCGGCTGGTGAGCTTGCAGTTGAGAAGGATGATGCCACGGAGGGCGCAAATGATGAAGTAGTGGCAAAGCTTGCAGAGTAGGCAGTTGGAGTTGCTGAGCAGACGGCTGCATCTGATGAGCATGTGGTTGGAGCAACGGATGTTGTAGTTGATTAGGCGGAAGCTAAAGAGGTTGCTGACCAAAGGTCACCTGTTGGAATGTTGCAGTAGATGAAGACCCTTTTATCTTTCCAAGTTTTGTAATTTGCTTTTCTTTTTGCAATAATTGGTCTTGGTTGACCATCTTTCTTTTGTTGAACTTTGGCCAGTTGACCACTTTGCTATGAAAATTTTAGTGATTTAAACCAAAATTTTTGTTGAGTCTTGTGAAATGCTTAAGTGACCTGCTGGCGCCTAGGTTGTGTATCTCCCTTAGAATGCTTGAATGTTTACCCATCGCTTACTTAAAGGGTGCTCTTATGCATCTCCCTTAAGATGCTTCAGATGTGACCTATGTCTCCTTTAGGATGCTTTGGCGGTCTGCCTAAGTCTCCTTTAGGACATTTTGGCTGTGGCCTACATCTCCCTTAGGATGTTTTGGCAAATGGTCTACGTCTCCCTTATGACATTTTGGCGGTTGCCTACGTCTCCCTTAGGACGTTTTGGCAAGTAGCCTAAGTCTCCCTTATGACGTTTTGGCAGTTGCCTACATCTCCCTTAAGACGTTATGGCAATTGTCCTGCTTCTCCCTTATGACGCTTTGAATCTTTTCTTAAACACTTTGTTGAATGAAAACTCGAACTTGTATTGATGTTCGTGTGATTACATTGCTTTATTGAATGGAAATAAATATATGAACAACTAAAACATTATAAGTAGCTCTTCTTCAACTTTGGTGGAAAGGGCTCAATCACCTACTAGGGTTCAAGCAGGTGAGCGGAAGCTTCACAGGTAGTACCTTCGGAGGTGATGGGCATTCCACTATCTCGGAACTTCCTTGCCTTTCATGGTGTCTAGCGTATAGCTTCCTCTACCCCCAAATCAGTTGATCATGTAAGGACCTTCCCAACTAGGCTTCATCTTTTTTTATCTTTGCCTTTGTGCTGAAATGAAGGTTTTTCTAAGCACAAGGTCCCTAGGTTGGAATTGTCTAACTTTGGCTCTTTTGTTGTAGTAGGACATCAACTACTGTTGATAAGATGCAACTTGGACAATGGTCTTTTCTCATTCTTCCTCAAGCAGGTCGAGGTTGAACTTCATCTGCTCACAATTCTGATTAATGCAGCCCACCTTGATACTTATTGATGAAATAGTGATATGAGGGGGAGTGATTAGGTGCGAGCCAATCCGCAATTTTCTTTTTGGCTTATCAAGATTAAGTGTTAGAAATATACCCTTAAAGCCAACTAATTATGTAATAATTAAAGTTAATGACATCTTTGATAAAAGACATATTATGTTATCAATGGGCAAGAAAAGTTGTTTTATACATTAAATCATCCTATATTATCTTTCAATATGTAGAACAACCATAGTCCAAGGAATACACGAGTGGATATGAGACCTATGTAATGATATTGCATACATGGAGACTTCTCATCATCTCTAAATCTTGACTACTACAAAAAAGGCAAAAGACGACGGGAATTCACCGTCGTGAATTTGGTTTTCAAACCGTCGTAAAATCGATCGACGTCTTTTGCAAAGTAAAACCACGACGCGAAATCATCGTCGTTGTTATAACAAACAACGTCATTAACAACCAAACAACCGACGTCTGTATACTGAAAAATGAACCAAAAAATTGTCCTGGAGAAGAATAGACGACCTATTTTATACAACCTCCGTCGTGTAAAAGAATACAATACGTCTTTAAATAAATAAAATATGACGTTATTAAATCATACGACGTCCAATGTATTTATATAACCGTCGTGCAATAGTAATGCCACTTCGTTTTTTACATTAATATTGACGTGGAAATAGCGGTTAGGGTAAATCACCGTCGTTGTTATAACAAATAACGTCATTTACAAAAAAAAAACCGACGTCTGTACACTGAAAAATGAACCAAAAAATTGTCATGGAGAAGAATAGACGACTTATTTTATACAACATTCGTCGTGTAAAAGAAAACACTACGTCTTTAAATAAATAAAATATGACGTTATTAAATCATACGACGTCGAATATATTTATATAACCGTCGTGAAATAGTATTGTTACTTCACTTTTTCCATTAATATTGACGTGGAAATAGCGGTTAAGGTAAATCACCGTCGTTGTTATAATAAACAACGTCATTTACAAAAACAACCGACGTCTGTATACTGAAAAATGAACCAAAAAATTTTCATTTAGAAGAATAGACGACCTATTTTATACAAACGCAGTCGTGTGTATGTATATACTACGTCTTTAAATAAATAAAATACGACGTTATTAATATTTACTACGTCTTATATATTTACATAACCGACGTGGAAAATATGTTAGGCTCATGACTTACGACATATTTATTTCTATAAACGACGTAGTATGTGATATACAACGTCGTGATCATGTAAAAGACAGCCGTGTTTATCTATTTATACGTCGTCTTTAGTAAAATAATAGTCGTCTAATCCATCCAAGACGTCGTCTTTTGTAACGTTCAGGTTCGATATCTGTCCTTTTAGACGTCGGTATTATTGTACTGAAGTCGTGTTATTTGTAATTACATGTCGGCTCTTTATCCTTCTCCGACGTGATATCGTTAATAACTGTTTCACAATAACGTCGTCTTTTTTCACTTTTAGTTCGCTTTTAGACGTCGGTAAATTCAATGCCGTCGTTGAATGCTCCAAAACGTCGTTTTTTATTGACAATTTTATGGCAACAGACTTCTGTTTTTCACAGTTTTATAAGGACCGTCGTTTTATAATACTGAACCAGTATTTTATGTACTGATTGTTTTGTGTCCAAAACCTGCATAATGAAAGTGAAGAAAACACCTTACAATTTATTGCAAAATTAATGTCATACAGTAGTGCTGTTTAGGGCATAAATAATTTCATAAATTACAAGAGCATCATTCAATCCATATATCTTCACACCCATCTCGAATATTTTGACTCCCAAACTCACCCACTAGTTCATCAAATGTGTCAACATTTGGCATCCCTCTAGTAAATGGCTCACACTCAATTCTCACATCACCTAAGACATCATCACCAATAACATCATCATTATATTCTCTATTAGGCGCTGATAACACTACCGACCAACCATGATGCATCGGGTCGTCAACAAAAAATACTTGTTTGACTTGAGAAGCCAAAGACTGGGATTGTAAACTTTCATCGGGTCATTCCTATGTCCAATTTTACTCAAATCTACAAGGGTAAATCCAAGTTCGTCGACTACAAGGCCGGAAGTACTATCTATCCAATCGCACCTAAAGACTGGGATTGTAAACTTTTGGTAGTCAAGGTCCCAAATTTCTTGAATGACACCATAAAAACCCATATTTGAGAGAATTGGGTTTTTATCCTTGGCACTAGCAACTTGCATGGTATGTGCAAGTAAATAAACTCCACTATTTTGAACGGTCCGCACATCATCTTGTGCCTTGATGTTAAATTTAACACCTTTAATAAGATAGCTCCTATATAATGGCACTGCCATGTTTGGACCAGCTGCTAGCCACCTTAAATTTTCTGATACCCCATGATTGACTCCCTCATCAAGTTCACTTTGAACCTGCAAATTAATCATATCTTAATTCAATCTAACATAGAAAGAAGAAAATTAAAAGTCCAATATGTTATTGAATAACATATACCTTGAAGTGTAGCCATTGAATGAAAGTGCTATTGTGCTTATCTTGCAGCCACTTTGTTCTCTTTCTAAATTTTGGATAAGCAGCCTTGATGTGGATCATATGTTCCCTACATGACACGAAAAATTCAAGCATTACGGTCCCAAACATATAAGATAAACATAAGGAATAATTTAAAATGGAAACTTAAGGAATAAAACTCATACTCGATATAAGGTAGAACTTCCTCCGTATTCTCCAAGACATATAGATGTGCTTGGTTCAACAGGTCCCGATCAACTAAGCTCACTGTGCAACCTGATAATGGCTTTGAAACTCCTATCTTCTGACTTGATGGCACTCCAATTGTACTAATATCAGATAAATGTTCAGTGCAATATTCTACAGCTTCTTCAGCTATATAACGCTCCGCAATGCAACCTTCGGGATGAGTACGGTTCTGAACATACCCCTTTAGAACTTTCATATATCTTTCGAACGGATACATCCATCTAAAATAAACTGGCCCACATAGACGAACTTCTCTAACAAGATGTACTACTAGATGAACCATGATATCGAAGAATGAAGGTGGAAAGTATTTTTCAAGCAAACACAAAGTAACTACTACATCTTCTTCCAACTTATCTAGCTTGGAAACATCAACCATCTTTGCACATATAGCATTGAAGAAGAAGCACAAACGAGTTATTGCATACCTTGCAGGCTTCTCCAAAACAGAACGAATTGCCACAAGGAGCAATTGTTGCATTAAGGTATGACAATCATGTGATTTAAGGCCAAGAAGTCTTGAATCTTGTAAAGATACAAGATTTTTTATATTTGAAGAATAACCTTCAGGGACCTTCATACCATAGAAAGAATTGCAAACCGCTCTCTTCTCTGCTCTTGACAAATTTCAAGGCCCTGGAGGGAAACGAGTACTTCTTTCTCCATACTCGGGTTGCAAATCAGTTTTGACCCCCATGTTCAATAAATCTAACCGAGCAGCAATCCCATCTTTATTTTTTCCAGGGATCTCCAGCAATGTACCAATGATACTATCACAAACATTCTTCTCAATGTGCATAACATCGAGGACATGCCTCACTGGAAGGTATTTCCAATACTCAAGATCAAAGAATTTTGACTTCTTCTTCCAACAAATTCTGTCACCATCATTTTCACCTCCACCTCCCCCTTTTTTTGATCCCCATATGTAATTAATATCTTCAACCATATCCAGCACTTCTTCTCCCCTTAATGGCTCCAAAGGCGTGCCATATTCAGGTTTTCCATTAAAAGCTGCACGTTGCCTTCTATATGGATGATTAATTGGTAACCATTTTCTATGCCCAATGTAACAAATTTTGTGGCCATTTTTCAACCTATGACTAGGTGTATCATCGCCGCATATTGGACAAGCTTTATATCCTTTAACAACACAACCAGATAAGTTTCCATAGGCGGGAAAATCATTAATGGTCCACAGTAATGCAGCTCTGAGTGTAAAATATTCTCCTATGTGTGCATCATACACTCCTCTAATCCCATCCCACAAAGATTTTAAATCATCAATCAAAGGCTCCAAGTAGACGTCTATATCATTTCCAGGTTGTTTAGGACCGGAAATCAATAAAGTCAACATCATGAACTTTCGTTTCATGCACAGCCATGGTGGGAGATTATATGTAACTAAGATAACTGGCCAGCAACTATATCTGCTACTTAGAGAACTGTGGGGATTGAATCCATCAGATGAAAGAGCCAATCTCAAGTTTCTCGGCTCATTACCAAACTCGGGCCATTTATCATCAACAAGTTTCCAAGACGGGGAATCCGCCGGATGAGACATCTGACCGTCAATTGATTTTCTAGCAGCATGCCAAGTCAAATTCTTAGCTGTCTCATGTGATTGAAACATCCTTTTAAACCTTGGAATTGGAGGAAAATACCACAACACCTTCGCTGCCACACCCTCTTTCAAGAATCCATCTTTGGTTTCCTTCCACCTTGAGATACCACAAGTAGGACAATTAGTTGAATCTTCATACTCCTTCCTATACAAGATGCAATCATTGGGGCATGCGTGGATTTTCTCATAACTCAGCCCCAATGCACACAAAGTCTTTTTTGCCTCATACAAAGAGGCCGGTATTGCATTTCCTTCTGGAAGCAACTCGCCCTGAAGTATCAATAATTCTGTAAAACATACATCACTCATCCCATGTTTTGCCTTCAAATTATACAACTTCACTAATGCCGATAACTTGGTGTACTTTCTACAACCAGGGTACAATGGTTGATCTCCATCCCCAATCACATTAGCAAACTCATAAGGATCGGATCCAAAATCACCAAAATCATTATCATCCATCTCTATTTCTTCAGACACAAAACTGTACCTACTATGGTCATCATCTTCTTCAACATTTCTACTAGCATTACTAGTTGCAATTGGTTCCCAAGGTTCTCCATGAAATGTCCAATTCTTATAGCTTTGGTCAACTCCATTAAAGTATAAGTGATCCCTTATAATTCCAACCCCAAACAATTTCAAATTCGCACATTTAACACATGGACAACGGATATGCGTTGTAGTTAGAAGATTTTCTACAGAAAATTGCAAAAATGCTTCCACCCCTAACTCATATGCCTTCGATCTTCTATCCGAGTGCATCCATGACTTATCCATCTCCGACACTATATCCTATTATCTATAATAAGGTGAAAAGACAAGCAATGACTATCACTTATAGCAGATTATATAAGGTTTTAATAGCAAATAATAGAGTAAACAGACGACGGTTTTTAAACAACAACAGACGTATTACACATATATAGACGACGGTTTTGAAAAGAAACGTCGTCTAATGCTAGCAAGAAACGACGCCAGCGAACTTGAACCACGACGGTAGTTAAAAACTGCGTCGTGGTATATATTTACAAACGACGGTTTGTTAAAAAAACCGTCGTCGTATGCATAAAAAGATATCGAAATCCCAGTTTATTTTCAAGAACCCAAAATATATTCAGAACACAACATATATAAGGTGAAAAGACAAGCAATGACTATCACTATAGCAGATTATATAAGGTTTTAATAGCAAATAATATAGTAAACAGACGACGGTTTTTTAACAACAACAGACGTTTTACACATATATAGACGACGGGTTTTAAAAAAACGTCGTCTAATGCTAGCAAGAAACAGACGCCATCGAACTTGAACCACGACGGTAGTTAAAACAAGCGTCGTGGTATATTTTTATAGACGACGGTTTGTTAAAACAAGCGTCGTCGTATGCATAAAAAAGATTTCGAAATCCCAGTTTATTTTCAAGAACCCAGAATATATTCAGAACACAACATATACATTAATACTAAGCACGAAACCAACATATACTAAGCATGAAAACATTAAATCCATTCCCGATTCATAATAACAGAGAGTATTAAAAGATCCGACAACATTAAACCCTAAACCCGATTCATGAAAACAATAAACATTAAATCCATTAACCCATACCGTCGACAACATTAAAACATCACAAAACCCTTTACCATAGAACTGAATATCATTCAATGAATTTACAAGCATGAGATTAGGGTTTGCACTTACAGGTAGGCAGAGCTCACAGCTTATGGCCAACTTGGATTCGACGGAGTTGTAAACTTGGCCAACTTGGATTCGACGGAGAGACCAACTTTGAATTAGAGTTGAAGTGAGAGAGCGGAGAGAAATGTTTTAGGACACAGAAATTTTGGCAACTTGTATAAGAGTTAGAGCGAAATCTGAAAATTTTAGGTCGAGGTGAAATTTTTAGAAAGCGCGCTTTTTAAAAAACATCGACGAAAACAAAAACACAATCGTCGTTAAAAGCTCAACCTAAACATGACGCTTATTTTAAAAATGACGTCGTTGTAAATATCCTTACGACGCAAAACCAAACTACCGTCGTTAAACCCTAATAGACAAATATAACCTAAACCCTAAACCCTAATAAATAAAACCACAATTATATATATATATTTTTTAAAAATAATTTCTCCAAAGGGATTAGGGTTTTATGTCCTAAAATATCTCGTCCATAAAACCCTAAACCCTAATCCCTTTTCTAAATTTATATAAACCCTAAACCATGAAAGTATAAGTGATGTTGTGACTCATGAAAACATTTCTCTTTTTGGTTTTAATTTTAAATTTGTATAACTCAAACTTAATTTTTTAAAGCTTAAGGGGGAAGAAAATATCTCAATGACTTCATAGGAGTTGACGTTGCATTTTTTGGATTTATTTTCAATTTATTATAAATATTTCGAATTAAATAGAATAAAATATTATTAATAAAACCCACAAACCACGTCGGCGTTAATAAATTAACGACGTTTTAAATTATAATAAACGACGTAATTTTTAAACAAACGTCGTTTAAAGTTAAAACCATGGCCATTTTTACACAGAAAACGACGTACAAACCATTTTCCACGACCTAAACGTGTATATGTAATTAATACACGTCGGTATATTATAAAAAACGACGTGTTAAATAATATACCATGACGCGAGAGATTAATTTATCGACTTATTATTTTGGAGCATACTACGACGGTACCTACAACACTACTGTCGTGTTTATTTACCACGTCCTAAGTTCAAATTACCGTCGTATTTTTTCAATTTATACGTCTGCCTTCTCTGTAAACCGCCGTCTTATTTTTATAGCTTTTTAAAATTAATTAATTTTTCTTTTATTTTGGTAATATCTTTCTTAACACAAAACAAAATTTAATTCTCAATCCTCAACAACATTTTCATCTTAAAAGGCAAATCTCTTCGTGTTAAATATTGATCAATATTTACACAATATATGTACACAAATTTGGCAAATACATCATGGTTTCTTTTCTGCCTTCACCCTCAGCTTGTTCAACTGTTTCTTCCTCTCATATGCAAGCTGGGCCCTCTCCTTCCTCTTGTTCTCAAGCTCCTGCACAGCCACAGATGAATATCTAATAATTTCAGAAAATCAAAATCAACAAAGTGTGAAAAGCTCACTCCTCGATTCCTGGTTACATTGTAGTCCCCTTTTCCACAGTGATCAACCTCAATCCTCCTGTGTAGCAGGGGGAACCGGCCTTAGATCCTGTTGTGGGTTGTGCGTCTGCAAACCCATGCAGGTTCTAAAGCTGGTTCCACCCTTGCTACACAGGAGGATGTAGCAAACCCATGCTTGGTCTTGTGAGGAATCATTCTGCAAACCCATTTGCTTTCAGAAAGACAATTTCTTGTGAGGAATCATTCTGCAACCCTAATTGAAAACTGAGAGTTAAAAAACGCGTGAAAAAAATCATATTTAAACAAATTATATAAGTACAACGTCGGTTCTAATATACATAGCGACGTCATATTTTAATAATCAACGTCCGTTTAGATAAACAAGCGCCGTCATAACTACATCGGAAATCCAAAAGTCACTTGGCGAGTATTAAAAAGAGAACGACGTCGTTTTCAGAACCCCAAAGTAACCACGTCGGTTTATTAAAATACAGTCGTTCGGCAGTTGTGATAACTACGTCAGTTATGAATTATTTACCGTCGTTATAAATTTATAATACGACGGTTTGTAAACCCTTTTACGTCGCTTGGTAAAAACTATGACGTTGTTATGTGTGTACAACGTCATTTTAAAGAAACCAAGGTTTAGAAATGCGCTCTTCGTAAATCATCGACGGAAAACAATAAAACCGTCGTTAAATATGACATCTATACCCTAAACCCTAAACCCTAAACCCTAAACCCTAAACCCTAAACCCTAAACCATAAAATATAAACCATAAATTATATATATATTTTTAAATAATTATAGAAAAGGATTTATGGTTTTAGGGCCTAATATATATTAACCATAAACCCTAAACCCCAAAAATAAACCTTCATCCCCCTAAACCCTAAACCCTAAACCCTAAACCCTAAACCATTAAAGTATAAGTGATGTTGTGACTCATGAAAACATTTTTCTTTTTGGTGGTAATTTTAAATTTGTATAACTCAAACTTAATTTTTTAAAGCTTAAGGGGGAAGAAAATATCTCAATGACTTCATAGGAGTTGACGTTGCATTTTTTGGATTTATTTTCAATTTATTATGAATATTTGAATGAAATGGAATAAAATATTATGAATAAAACCCACAAACCACGTCGGCGTTAATAAATTAACGACGTTTTAAATTATTATAAACGACTTAATTTTAAAACAAAACGTCGTTTAAATTCTAAACCATGACCATTTTTGCACATAAAACGACGTACAAAATATTTTCCACGACCACAACTCTTAACTTCTCGCCGTCTAATATCAAAAAAACAACGTCGTCTATAGAACCAAGAGAGTCGTTTGAAAAACCTCTTACGTCGCTTTTTTAAAAACTGTGACGTTGTTATGTGTATACAACGTCTTTTTGAACAAACTACGGTTTTTCACAACATGAAAACCTCAACAAATTTACAGGGACGTTGATTTCAACAAAAACTTGCGAATTCTAACCAATTTTGTACAAAAACTTGTCTAATTCTAACAAAATTTGTACATTTTATAAAAATGTTTAAGTATGCTAAAATTCCTCTACTCCATATGAACACACACAAACTCTGCCCATTCTTTCCTAACTTCTTCAATGGCAGCTTGGGGGTATGGCGCTTGATCCTTTCCTTTGGCAAACTGCAGTCCATAAACAAAGATTAATCTCACAGACGACGCTATTATTCATTCACCGACGTAGTATATATATTCAACGACGGTATTTTTAATTTACCGTCGTTGATAATATAAAAACCCACATAAAAATAAATCTGAAAATTTTCTTCTTACCATCTTCTCAAATTCCAGGGAAGTATCCTTTATGATGTCTCTCATAAAGCGCATGACATAATACCTGCATTCTACACTGCTTGGTTGCTTTGGAGTGGCGGGCAGAGTTTTCCAGAGAGGTGTTTTACGGCCTACTCTGCCTATGTGTGTATTATACATTTTTAGAGCATAGTTCACAATGTTTTTCCCGTCCTCATCCACAAACCGATTTCCAGGCAGTGGATCCAGAAAATATACGGTTTCCTTCTTTGCTCTTACAATGATCAAGACCCAATGACGGCTGCACAAAGTAAATATAAAGGTTAAATAGTGTTATATGCAGAGCATCATACAAACAAAATCCTGTCTTTTGTTTTGGAGACTAACCCTGGATTGTAAGGCATCAGGAAAATCTGTTCACCATCTGTTTTTTGAAGACGATTGGCTACGAGACGTGATCTTTCAGTTAATGAACCAGCGTCAGCACTAACTAGAGCAGGGTCTATAAAGCCAACCATATTCACCATATTTGCAGCTTTCAGATGATCAAACAGGCACCTAAATATATGAATTGAAACCATGAGTGTTTTTTTTTTTTTTTAACAAAAGGAGAGTGTCAAATGAATATTTGATAAGGACAAACCTCATATATACTGCAACGACAGTAGCCCCAATTTCTTCCATGCCAGCAAATTGGGTAATATCTTCATGCAAGACGAAGGTGTTACGATCTATGCCAAACACCTCCTTCTCAATCATAAAGCTCATAGCCTTCTCCTGAGGCTTTAGTGTCGATTCAACATAACTACAAAGGGATTGTAAAGAAGATGGCAACTCCAGCTTTGTATAATCTGGTACTTCAGTACTCTGTTTGAACAAATAAAGCAACATAAGTGACGTGGTAAATAACTAACAACGACGGTTTAAATAACAAAACGTCGTCTTAAAATGAGTTACACGACGGTAAAAAAATACCGTTGTAATGAATACTTTATTACGTCGTTTAAATAAAACCGACGTCTAATTCAAATGCAAAATTCATAATTAATGAATTTACCTTTTCAATTTTCTTTTCTCCAACACTGGATTGCTGTTTTAATAAATAAAGAGATATATATATAAGAAAGATTGTACAATAATTTAAACATTCAATTAAAACAAACGAAGGTTGAAAGAAAATATAGACGTCTGAAAATTGAAAAAGAAATGAAAAAGGCAAAGTTAAGAGAATTTACCTTTTCATCTTTCTTTTCTTCAATCTTTTCACGATCCCCAGATTTCTGTTATAAGAAATAAACTCAATATATATAAGACATAGTACAAAAAGGGCAAAAAAATTAAATTAAACCGTCGTGGTAATAATAACAAACGACGGTATTTAAGAATTACATACGTGTATATTTAATCACACGACGGTAAATAATAAACGTCGTCGTATTTCATATACTACGACTGTATCTAAGCTTGTACAACAATTTAAACATTCAATTAAATAATTGCAGACGTGTAATGTTGTGTAGATACAGCTGCACCAAAATGGATTCAGTTGCATCCTCAACTTGTGATACTCGCAAGTGCACGAGCCGTTAGGTAGTATAGCATATGTAAGTGCGAGGTCGATCCCACGAGGATTGGTGATTGAATGATCCAATTCATTTCCCTACAAAAAACATAAATGAAAACAAAAGGAAATAAATAAAACAAGGAAGAAAGAAAATAACTAACTCAAGCAGATAAGTTCCCAAGTTCAATTAGATTAACGGATTGATTCTAGCTAATGTATGATTAAGCCATGGTGTGTGGTCATAACCTTGTGTTCCTAATTCCCTAATTTGATCATTTGTTGTCTAACCTAAAATTAAGCATTAGGAACCCATTAAGCATAGAAGAACAATTTAAACAACCAAGCATGTATCTAATCCCTGTTGTCGAATGTCCATACATACTCTTCCTATTCATAGTTCAATTCGAATTAAAGTATGGTGTCTACTCTTAATTCAAACCAAGATAGCTAACATCCAAGCCTAAATGGTGATCAATCATTCAAACTAGCATATTAACTTATAAGCATAATGAATAAGAACAAAAATCATAATTGAAACTTGGAAACTAATCAAACTTGAAACTAAAGAAAAGAATTTACATAACAATGAAAATTAAAGTAGAACTTGGAAAGACTTAAAGGAAAATTTCAGCACAAAGATCTCATTATAACAATTGAAGACTAGAAAGAGAAACTAAGAGAATTTGAAGGAGAGAAGGGAAGGGAGCTCTAGAGAAGTGTTTGAGAGCTCCCCCCCTTGGGGTGTGTTTACAAGCTTAGAGAACTTCCCTATTTATAGGCCTAGGGGAAGTGAAAATCTGAATTCAATATGGCTAATGCATACAACACTTGTTTTATAAAATCTGAAATGGTTGATGCACTTGTATTAGAAAATCTAAATTGGGTGATGCACTTCACCAATAGATCCCACCAGCAGCCCTAGCTCATCTTCATGTCACCATGACCAAGCTTCCAACCAGAAATGATAGCTCATACCTAGCTCACCATGACCAAGCATCCAACCAGCACATGCTGAGGTCAGCATGACCAGCAACTTCAAGGGCTTACAACTTGGGCTTCTCTTAATCAAATTAGGACTTTAAGCACTCGAAATTGAAGTTCAGAATGTCTTCTTTCCAGCCATATGTTATTTGGGCCAATCCAAGGTCTGAGGAAGAAGTTAAGGCCGAAACAAATTGCTAACTCATTTTCCGCGCTGATAAGATCCATCCTGAGCATGGTTCTGTGTTTGCTAGGTAATGGACTCCAGATTTATCCAATGGGGCTGCATTTTGGATATGTTATAGTACACACCCATTGGAACAACTTTCATGAAGAATGCTGCCTCATCCGAGCTGTTTAGGTTGCTGAAACAAAGCTTGTAATATGACCTACGGAACTGGACTGGCAGGGGGCTGTAGCCAAAATTAGTTTGTCTTTTAAGCTCTTCATCCATTCATCCAAATTAGGCCTTAACATGCTTGAATTGCATGAATTATGCTCTCTTGCTCTATTTGCCTACAAAACACACAAAGGGGGGCAAATAACTTAGAAATCTAAGAAACTAAGCAAAAGAAGTAAGTAAATAGGGCATGTATATGTATGAAATTATGAGCTTAACATGTAACATTCATTAAACGTCGTGGTAATTCCTTTATTGAAAAAAAAAAATTGAAAAAAGCAAAGTTATGAGAATTTACCTGTTCAACTATCTCAAGTATCTTTCCTTCTACTCTCTTTTCAACTTCCCCTGATTTCTGTTATAAGAAATAAAGAAATATATAAATGACATTGTAGAAAAATTAA
Organism: Prunus avium; assembly: GCF_965620075.1. Lineage (NCBI taxonomy): Eukaryota > Viridiplantae > Streptophyta > Magnoliopsida > Rosales > Rosaceae > Prunus > Prunus avium. Next base: position 5,529,979 of record NC_142290.1, read on the forward strand.
AACAAATAAATAAACCGTCGTGGTAAACATTAACAGACGACGGTATGAAATAATTACAGACGTCTGAATAACATCAAACGACGGTTTAATAAAGAGCGTCGTAGTATAACTTTAACACGGCGGTAAATATAAACAGAGAAACAGAAAATTTAAAGTTCAAAGACGTTACCATTTCCTCCTGCTGTTCCCCATTCTTGGCAGTATCCTCCTCAAATTGTAGGGCTCTAACATCAAGTGCCCCAGAACAGCTTGCTTTGTCAGACATTGGATTTTTGGGACTTTGCCCTTGGATTTGGGACAATGTATTCAGTTTCAGCAGGCTTGGATCAAAATTGGGGATGATTTTTGAAAGCTGACTCAGCAAATTTTCCCTCTCAGCTTCTACCAATTGCTTCGTCCTAGCCTCCATCTTTAAACTCTCTTCCCTTGATCTAGCCTCCATTTTCAAAGTCTCTTCTTGAAGGACAAGTCTTACACTTTCCTTCAATTGATCAGCAAACCTAACCTTCTGTTGTCTAGGTAAGTTGAAGTATTGCTTAGGGGAAACCCCAGCCCCTACACCTCTAACTCTTCCTGGATGCTCGGGACCCAAAGCCATTGTCAAAACATCATTGGATCCTGACAGAGAAATTGTGCCTTCAGAGACTTGCTTTTGCAAATCATCCTAACAAAAAGACATAATAAAAAGTCAGAATAAGGAAACAAACGACGGTTATTTATAAAAAAATAGACGTAATATAATATTTCACACGACTCAATAACATAACAATCGACGTAATATAATATTTAAGACGACGCAAACTAAATACCGACGTTATTAATATATTAACACGACGTCAATAATAATCCACCGACGTCTTATGATATAATTACAAAAAACAGAGCATGGATTCCAGATTCAGACCTTTAACGTCGCCTTTTAAAATATTTCGACGTAGTAAAACTTTTCACACGACGGAAAAATATAACAGCAGACGTAATAAAATTTTTAAAACAGAGTGAGTAGGCTTACAATTAATTTTGCTTTCTCTGCAGTCTTTGGATCCGGGATGTTACCATGTTTGTCTTCTCTTGCTTTTTTCCATAAGGTAGATCGATCAATATCTACCCCAGGCATGATTTCCTTCAAGTCCTCCTTAAAACCAACATATCCTTTTCGAGACAATCGATGATTGTACTCGAGTTTCTCCCTCCTCTATGATTGTTCTTCATGCACAGCCTCAAATTCTTTAGATAACCTTGAAGCTACAAAGGCATCCCATTGAGCTTTCTCTATGAATTTGTATGTTTCAGGGGGCTGCCTTAATCTATCCTGCTCCATGATGAATGGAAGGATATGAAACCTCGTTAGTGTGGACTTGAAATCTTTCCATTTCTTGGCGGCAGAAGATAGCACCATTTGCTTGCCCCCTTTACCAACCACAAAAGCCATGTCAACGGCTTCCCAAATCTGCTCTTTTATATCCTTGGATATTTGAACCCATTTCTTGTCCACAAGTGGGACTCTGGAGCGTGCCAACACACCAATGTAGGACTGCATCTCATTATGTGCACGGCCATAAGGTTTCCCTTCTTCATTGTACTCAACAACAGGCTTGATTTTCTGAATTTTTCTCTGCACAACACGGGGCATTGTGCTCATACCCCGACCTGACTTTGCCTCCTCAGAAATAGTTGCCGTGCTGGCTGGTTCTGTCTCAGAAGATGAAACAAACTTCATCTTCTTCGAGGCCTTGGTTTGAGGATTTACAACTCTAAGCTCCTTCTTCGAGGATTCATTTTTTTTCAAACCAGACTCCTTACTTTGGGATTGAGAAACCATGGTTACAGACAAATTAAACCTGCAAGTGAAAATATATCAGTGAAATTAAGAAAAACCACGACGATTATTTATAAACTACGACGTATTATAATATTTCAAACGACGTAAGAACAAAACAAACGACGTAATAATAAATTTACACGACGGTAATTAATCACCGACGTTATAAAATATTACAACGACGTCAATAATAAACAACCGACGTCTTATGATATAATAAAAACAGAGTATTAAATATTACAACGACGTTAATAATAAACATTCGCCGTGGTATTGAAAATAAAACGACGTAAATATTAATATACCGTCGTCTATACCACAAAAACAAATTAGGAACAACGTAAAATATTTTCAGCAGAAAAATAATTAAAAAGATTTTCGAAACAAAAACCATTGTTCAGAGAAATCAAACATGCGATGAAAGCTTGGAAACTTAAAATGATATCCTTAAAAATCAAAAACAAAAAAAGGATATCATTTTAAAAAACAACGACGAACACTTTCACACGACGCTAGGGTGACTGACGAACCGTCGTGGTCTATAAATCTAACCACGTAAATAATAAGCCACCGTCGTCTTATTTAGTTGAAGTAAAAGAACCAGAGTAGTGTTCAAACTTGGAAACTTTTCGTCTTTGTCTGCAAATTTTATCAAACTTGGAAAGAAAAAATGTAAAAAGATTTAAAAAAACGAAAATGATATGCGCATGCAAAACAGGAACAAAAATCCTTCCAGAAATGCTTACCCTTTGCTTGCGATGAAAGCTTTCTTCTGGAGTTTGGTGTTTCAGTTCAGAGATGAAGACGAAGAGGAGATAAGCTTGAAAGTTTGAAACAGTTCTTGGAGAATGAAAAATGAGAAAAGCTTGAAAGTTTTTCTCGGGTTTGGAACCAATGCAAGTATGGGTCAGGAAGACGAAAAGTTTAAAATAATAAAAAACCTTTTCATAACAACGACGCTATTAATAGTATGCGCCCTAGTATGATACATTATACGGCGCTATTGTTAACACTGCCCTATAATATTACTTTCAACGACGGTATGTTTTAATGAAACGACGTTTTGAAATCGAATTACACGACGCATGTTTCTTCAAAAAAGATGGATCGTCATTTTCCAATTTACCAAACGACCTTATATTCAATAATAACGACGTTAAAAATTAATACCACGTCGTTTTAATTACTCATACCGACGTGTAATTTTTTTAATTACACAATAAATTAATTTTCCAAAAAATTACAATGTCGTTTTTATATAGCGTCGTTGTTAAATAATTTATACGACCTTATTTTAAATTTAAACGACGTGTATGTTATATATAAACGTCGATATTTTAAAACACCGACGTGGTATATAAGATTTGTTTATAAATAATGGGTTTTCTGTCTTTCTGTCGTCTTCATTTTTCAATTAGGGTTTCAACTTTTTCTCAGTTCTCTGGAGGCACATCACCTCTCTGTCTCATCTCGCTTTCATTTTTCAGTTTGGATGTTGATGTGTGGGCGCGTTTGTGTATCTGAAAGACACAAACACACACACATCATCTAAAAAATTGTCTTTCTGCACAGAAGGAGAACAAGGTCTGCATCAGCCCTCTTTCTCAGCTCCTCCATGATGGGGTTCTCTGGGTTGATCTCCATGGTCTTCTTGCTCGACATGTACCCAGCCGCTCTGTTATCCCTCAAGGCCTGAGCCTTCATGATTCTTTCCATGTTGGCAGTCCAGCACGGTCAGACACCACAACCTTCTCCACTCTGTCACCCAAAACATCCTTCACAACCTTGCAGAGTCCCTCAAACTTCTCCTTCAACTCTTCCTTCTTCTTTGCCTCGTCTTCACTCTCATCAAGCTTGAGACCTTCCTTGGCGGCTGAGACAAGCTTCTTGCCCTCAAACTCCTTGTGAGAGTAATTGGCACATCATCCACTTCTAAAACATTGCCTTTGTTCATTCTGGTTCGATTATGATGAGGAACAGAGTTCATTCTGGTAATGATAGACGAATAATTGCATAAAATTTGTACGTCGTTAATTTAACAAACCGTCGTGGTTGGTACAATTATGCGACAGTAGAGTTATGGATACCGTTGTAGTATATTATAATTAAAAAGTCGATAAATTTATATTTACAGTCGTGGTAACTTAATTTAAAGCGGCGATTTTTTTTGTAATTAACCGTCGTAGATTCCTTTGAATTTATGCGTCGCTGACTAAGAAAATTGGGTCGTGTTTATTAATTAATTAACACGGCGTCTTATTTTTATATCGTCGTCTTTACTTTCTACGGCGGTGATTTCATAGATGCAGTCGTTGTTTTTAGGTTCAGATTTTAACTCTGAAAATACCTTTGTAATAAGACGACGCTTTTTTAATTTGGTGCGTCGTGGTTTCAAAATATCTATACGTGTGCCGTTTTTTAGGTGTTTAAAGTATGTTTCTACGACGGGTTTCTATTACCGTCGTCTTTTAAAAAACAACGACGGTTTTTTGATCTACCGTCGTTGTTTACTGGTCGTCTTTTGCCCTTTTTGTAGTAGTGTGAATATGTTCCTGGTCATAGGAATATTGATTAGGCATCAATATTCCGCAAAGACTAGTACACACAATATTGTCTCTATATGTAGGGAATGGCAAGGTCTCAAGTCATTAAGTGTGGAGACATCGATATGTGTGTAGGTGCTTGTAGAAGAACAAGTACACTGAACGTGATCCAACACATGAGTTATATCATGGAAGTCTTTACTCACATGTCAAGCTGGAACTCATAAATTGCAATGGTGCAAACTAATCCTTAGACCCGAGGCATCATATATAGATGTTTCGTGGCTATGTTGTTAATCTTTGAGGGCACTATACGATTATGCTGAATTAGGCATAACTTAAAGGTGCTCATCAGAATTCTCAATAGAGTCATGAAAGCAAATGAATGTACAACAATGAATCTCTACTCTCAGTAAGGAAGAGAGAATACTCCAAGATATGATTGGTCAAATCTCTGCGCAGAGTAGTGGATAGGACTTGAAAGAATAAGTCTTCAAGTCTTACCAAGATAATCATATAAAAGGAATGATTCACATTAGGATATTGACAATTGGATTCCATAATCTAATAATATGAATAAGGAGTATTGACATAAGAGAAGGATTCAATTGCACGGTCATTCCAATTTGAATAGGTTCTTTCACAACGTCTCATTTAGCTCGGATAACCGTGACTTGCTGCTAGGCGAGAACCATGATTTGTGGATGTCCTAAACGGTTTCAATTAACCTTCATTAATAGGAAGAATTAAATTGCGGAATTAAATTCGTATAGGCTTAATTGCTACAGTGCCCCTTGAAACATTGGTCAATTCTCACTTTACCCCCTGGAAGTTAAAGTGACTCACTTTGCCCCCTTGACCAAGGTTTGATGTTCCACAATGCCCTCTACCGTCAATTCCATCCAAAAATCTATTAAGTTTGATGACGTGGCAGGGGTGTTTTAGTAATTTTGTGCACCTAACTTTTTTATTCATAAATTTGAGTGGGTAATGTGGCAAAGTGGAGCCCACCTATAAAAAAATTAATAAAAAAGTAATTACTTTAAAAAATTAAAATACAAACATAAAATTTAAAACTTTAAAAAATTTCTCTCTCTCTCTGTCTCTGTCTCTCTCTCTCTCTCATATCTTAAACTAACCTTCCAAGAACCAGAACCAGAACCAGAACCCCCAAGAACCATTTTCCCAAAATAGTTTACAAGATTGCAAGCTGAGAGAATATCAACAGCGGAGAGATTATCTTGTCAAAAGTCAACAGCATTAAGAAATACAAAAGCATGTACTAAGAACAACTGTAGCAAACACATTTCAATATATACATGAATGTACCAAACAGGGGCTCCTTGCTATTTTTCTGGGAATAACAAAAATGTTGTTTCCAAAATAACTCTATTCTTCTAGATGGAGATAATTGGCAGCCCAACTCTCTCTCTCTCTCTCTCTCTCTCTCTCTCTCTCTCTCTCTCTCTCCCCGTTGTTTTGGGATGGGAGACATGAAACTTGCAAGCTGATTAATGGGTATGGGGGTTGGGGTTCTGTGGGAGTGGGGTAGAAAGAAAAGAAGGAGGGTTGTTGTTTTGATTTTTGGGATGGATGGGTTGTTTTGATAGTTTTGATTTTTGTGCTCCAAGTTTAATAATATTGATTTCTTCACCCACTTGATGATTTGAACATGTTTAGTTTGTCATTTCAAATGTGTTTGGAGTGGTTTTGTTGTTATATGCCAGATAAATTGCAAAATTGCACTTTGAGTTCATATTTTGGTCATAATCAACTTAGCTACCTAAATTAATTTTGGATGTTTGTGAAGTTAATTTGATGATGCCAACATGTTTAGAATGTATAATATGATGTGTTGGAATAGGTTTGGGACAGAAATTCGACCTACATTTTGAATTGGGACGTTTAGAAGCTCAAAAAGTGAAAATAAACTTGTAAATTTGCTGCATAATTTCTGTCATAAAAGAGCTTCAGTGACGATCTTCAAAGATTTTCTCCGTCACAAAAGGCTTTGTTTATACTTTTAGCGACGGTTTCTGGGAATTTTTTATGTCACTAAAAATCAGGTTTGCTTATTTTTCCAGATTTTTATCCTATGTCGAAGGCAATAATTTTGATCCAATTCCCTATATGATTTATTGTTCCATTCTTTGCTTCAGCCCATCAATCCCCACTCGGTAATTCTTTTTGTTTCTCTACTTTAAGCTTCCAATTCCCTGCTTTATTCACGAATCATCTTTTCTACAAAAACTCACACAAGGGAGGGATAGGTTCTGGGTTCTGCGCAAGGAGGGATGGGTTGCGGGTGGGGGGTGATGGCTTTCCAAGTTATGCACAGGGAGAAGGGTGGGTTGCGGGGAGCTTTGGGTTTCTGGTGCGTGGGGGGGGATTACAAGGACAGAGAAGGAAGGGGAGGATTTGGTGCGATTGGGGGAGAAAGGATGGGTTGGTTTTTTGTTATTTTTTTTTTCTTCCTTTCTAAAATCTATTTTATTTTCTATTTTATGCTTATATTTTAATTTTTTTAAGTAATTAAAAAACCTAGGTGCACAAAATTACTAAAATACCCCTGCCACGTCATCAAACTTAACGGACTTTTGGATGGAGTTAACGGTAGGGGTAATGTGGAACATCAAACCTTGGTCAAGGGGGCAAAGTGGGTCACTTTAACTTTCAGGGAGTAAAGTGAGAATTGACCAATGTTTCAAGGGGTACTGTAGCACTTAAGCCTAATATCATCTCTGAGGAATTGAGTCAACCCACTATCTTGCTAAAAGGAACCTATGGATCTTCACACCCAAAGAATGTGATTAAAGGTACAAATAAGGAGAAATGAAATGAGGAGACATAAGTCAATGGTTGATAATCATATGTCAAAGTCAACGGTCAAAAGTCAACATGTTGACCGGAGCAATTGACCAAAGTCAAATAGTTCGACCGGGTTAATTGCATAAGACTAGAATTATAATTTAATAGTTAAATTATAATTAAAAGATTAATTGTGGAATTAATATTGGCATATAGGAATATTGGGTTGGGTTGTTAAATATGATTTAAAAGGAAATGGACAAATTAGCCCAAAAGGCTATTAGGCCCAAGGGATAAAGTGGCATAAGATGACATGACCCATGGAGCAAATGGAGCCCCAAATACCCACCCAAAATTCGGCACCTAAGGGGAAGCTCTCCTCTTGCCTTTTTGTGTTGTCCTATATAAGCTAAGTGTTGGAGAAAACCTAGCTAGGGTTTTTGGTTTTCCTACTTTGGTTGATGAGTGATCATCTTTGTATTTCATCTTCCATAAATCAAAAATTGGTCCAATCAAGAAGTAGACTAGCATCCATACGTCATGATTACCTTCTCTTCATCTCTAGGAGTATTTGGTGTGGTGAGGTAAAGGACTCCAATCTTGGAGCCTTAAGGTGAAGGAGTCAAAATCAAGAGAAAGAAAAGGCTTTCCAACAAAGGTGTTCATTCTTGAGAAATCAAGAAAAGGTCATCAGGGGTAAAGATTTATTCTTTTTTCCCTTTTTTATTTGTGTTCAAAGAGACTAGGCTAAGATACTTGGTTTAAAATGAAAAAGGTTTAGCTCAACTAGTATAAGCAAAATGAATCTGCCATTTAGAATGTTTTTGTTGTATAGGTTGTGGCTAAAGTTCATTTCCTAAGCATTAGATGCATGTTTCCTTCATTAAGGGGTACTAGCTCGACATCCTTCTTGGGCTTCCATCCTTCTTCAAGAGAGACCTCCGAATAGATTCCCTCGTCTTGGACTTGATTCTTTAATGGCTATTGGGGAATGGTTATTCATTTTCCCTTCTAGTATGCTCAAATATCAGGAACGGGATTTTCTTCCTCCCCTGCTTGTTCTACTCCCTTCAAATTTGCTTGATTTACAGGGACGAACTGGGTCTGTCTATTTTTCTTCTGCCATTGAGCTGAGCATCTTCTCTCCATCGCCTAATCGCTATTGATCTGCCCAATACCGCTTCCAGGGATTGGGTAGCGAATTTTCTGGTGCATGGCAAAAGTGATGGTGTTGATCTTGCTAATCTATGGCCTGCCCATGATGCCATTGTAGGGGGAGACTTCATCAGTGATCATAAAGGTTTGCGAGTTTATCACTGGTAGAGAGTAGACATCAAGGTTTATTGTGCCCATGATAATCGAAGTTGCGTCAGTCAGTGACCTGGCTGACTTGTTGATTTTTGTCTCCACGCCCATCTGTTGGACGACCGACAGCTGTAAGATGTTAGCTGTGTTGCCCTCATCTACATAGATTCGGTCGATCATGGCTTATGTGATTTGGATGCTTATGAAGAGGGCGTCATTGTGCGGCATATCAAGGGCGACCAAGTCTTTCTTCTGAAAGTCGATCATCTTCAATTGTTGGGCAACTGGTTAAGACATGGGAGATCAAAGTCGCTTGCCTAATCTTCCTCTTTCTTTCTTTGCTGGTCAACTCAGATTCCTTGAAGTCGGCCAGGATTGTGTTAATCCTTATGACCTTCTGTAGAGGCTTCTTAGCTGCATCATGATCCTTAATCAGCTAGATGGCCTTCTTTGCCACGAACTCTGTGCAGTGGCCTTCTCTTATGAGCTCTTCGTGGTGCATCTTGCAAGATCGGCAGTTGGCTCTATCATGCCCATGTGTTCCATGGAAGGCACAGTACTTGTTGGTACTTCTCTTGTCAGGATCTCCCTTCAAATGTGGTGGCTTCCTCAGCCAGGTCTTGTCTTTCACTTGGGCCAAGATTTGATGTATCAAGATTATGAACTTTGTATAGCCTTCATCTGCTAGTATGCCACCTTAGGATGGTGCCTTGTGCTTTCCTCCATAGTTCCTACTACTGGGCTTATCACTTTTCTTACTTGCCTCCTTGGGTGGTTGTTCGGCTTGCTTAGCAGACTTCTTTGCTGTGATTCGATCGTCATCCCAGAGCATGTAGCATTCCACAATCGTGAAGACCTCTGCTAGAGTATGGCTGGGAGGGATAGTCAGCTCGTGATCCAGGTCATGCTCAACTGGTAAGCCCTTCTTGAAAGCAGAGAATGCGATTCGATCATCGCATCCCACAATGTTGGCTTTCTCTACCTCAAACCTTTTGATGTAATCTCGGAGGGACCCGTTAAGCTTCTTGTGTAGGTTGAACAAGTGGTTGGCTTGTTTCTTGATAGTTCGGTAGGAAGTGTACTCTTTTATGAAGACAAAAGCCAGCTTCTTGAAGCAGCTAATCTACGTGGTGGCAGGGTATGGAACCAATCCTAAGCTTCTCCTTGTAAGGTCATTGCAAATACCTTAAATATCAGCACATCATTGGCCTTATAGAGAATCATGACACTTTTGAAGTGCTTCAAATGGCTATCGGGATCACAATTCCCTTTGAAGTGTGTGAAATAAGGCATTGAGAATCGCTTCGGTGGAGGCGATTGCTAGACCTCAGCGGTGAACGGTGAGGAGTTCACTTGGTCCACCTTCTTGTGTAGAGCATCTTTAAAATCTCCTCCAATCTTCAAGTCTCGAAGTCGGTTATTCACGAGCTTCTCGACATCTTCTGCCTGCATGGCTTGTGGTTCACGTCGGTGTCTCCTATGACACAGGAGTCACTGCAATACCTCCTCATTGTCTCTACGGAGCAGCTCTCCTTGATGTAATTCATGAGGATGATTGCGAGGCTGATCTCCTTGGGAGCCTAATCTCACATGAATGTTTCTTTGCTGGCCTAGGCGGGCATGAACATCCGATCGTGGGCCCAACCTGTCTTGCACGTTGGTCCTTGGACCTAATCTCGATAGAAGACTCAATCTACTTTGAGTAGAGCTCACAGATGTTGTGATATGCCAGTGTGTTAAGCAGCACGCTCTAGTCCTTCTCCTTGCCTGCTTGCTCTTGCTCGACCTGCTTGGGACCTCTCGAATTGCCTACCAGCGCGCATATCCACCCTTCTTTGTTCACCATGGGATCCAGGGCTAAGGTCTTGGATCAAATTGATATGCCTGAGGATCTGTCCTACCAAGTTGTTTTGGTCATTTACTCTTTGAGCCAGCTGGTCTACTCTAAGGCTGAGGTCTGCTTGATTGCTTGGATATGGAGGAGAGAATTGTGTGGAGCCCAATTGCACAAGGGCTAGGGTTTCATTTTAGGTGAACATGGGAGCAAATGTTGAATGTGGCTGCAAATGATGGAATGGTTATAGTTGTTCCAGAACATAGCCAAAATTGGCAGTGGCGCCAAGATGGCCTGATTGGAGGTACCACCTTGGTGGTATGCGTCAGATCCGATCGTGGGATCGCGAGGATGATCCCCAATTTCGACCATGGGACCGAGCGGATGGTTGCTGGACCTTTGTTATTGCTACGTGGTTTCAGCCCTTATGTCGTGAGGTGGAGCCTTGCCTATGGCCAGGGACGGATCCAGAAATCTGCTCTCCGGGGGTCAACATATATAAGCTCACAATTTTTTACATATAGAAGACCCGTAGAAATGAATGAAAATGCAATAAAAATTACATACATGTTTTTATAAAAAAAAAAATTATGAGGAACATGTTTATTAGATTGTTATATGCATATTTCGGAATTTTAAAAAAACCTGTCCAAAAGGCCATGATAATAAAATTAAAAAAAGTAAAGTGACCTGGTCCTAGACGGTGTCGTTTTGAGATGAAACTACAGCAAAGAGGAGGAAATGAAACACAGACCAAAGGGATTTTGAGATGAAAAAAATACAGAAGAAAAAGTGGACCAGAAGCAGCAACGAAGGAACAAAAGGGCATAAAGAATAAATAAAAAAGGAAGTGGGACACATCATGCATGCGCGTGTCTTCAGCTGTGGGAATAAAAAAGAAGAAAAGCTTTTGATTGGACCAGCAGCCAAAGAACCATATAATATATAACATAGACATAGGCTTTTAAATACATAATATATATAGGACGACGTCGTTTTGACTTCGAGGGAAAAAAGAAACAAGGAAGCGCAAGCAGCGCTGCGTGCTGGAGGATGCTGCGCGCTGGGTAGGAGCAGCGCTGCGCGCTCTATAGGGACTTTCGTCGAGCAGTTTGCAGGGGTCAATTTTTTCCCCTCTAATGGCATATCCCAGAGTTGCAGGGGTCACTTGACCACCTTTGCTCCTCTGTGGATCCGTCCCTGCCTATGGCCACAATACCGTGGAGAAGGGGTGTAACTCCGGCCATGGAAGGAGGACCAATGCTCATAACTAGGGGGCCGAGAGGTGTAGCCACGATCTCGGTCACGGGACCGCAAGACGTGCGGCCTTGGCTCATCACGGATTGCTTCTTCGTGCCGAGCCGACTTCTCGTGCATGCTTCCAACTATGGTTGTTTGGAAGGCTTCGGTTGAGTGATGCATAGGAGGAAACATATTCCTTTGATTCAAGAACAAACGTTGAGTATAACTCGTGCTCTCAATGAAAGCACCAAATATGTTTGAGCAAATTTCCGCACAAGGAATATTCAAGGGTTGATTCCTCGATCTTCGATCTTCCTTCTCTCTCTTCCTCGATCCCTGTGAAACAAATAAGTGTAAATATACCACACCTGGGGGGTGTTGGCCAAAGACCCTCCGATGTCTAAGTTAGTTATATTAGACCTTGAAAAAGATACAACAATAGTTAAAGTGGATGGAGTTTTCTATCACGAAGAGAGCCGTGTGGCCTTAGCCGTGTGTGGTGGTATGTGGGCGTATGAGGTGAGAGAGAGAGAGAGAGAGAGAGAGAGAGAGAGAGAGAGTGTGTGTGTGTGTGTGTGTGTGTGTGTGTGTGATTTCTCTAGGGTTTCTGGGTGTAGCCATGTATTTATAGGCTTCTTGTATGCTAGGATTTTGGGATAATCCTTATTTTGTTAGAATTATTCTTTCCTAATCCTAAAAAAATGATAGGAATTAATCCAAGAGATTTGGTGGACATTGGTTCCTTGATTTAAGGAGATATTCCTATTTTAAATCAAAGATAATTTCCCTAATTAAAAATGATTTCTTTTCCACGTGTCGTCTTCTTATTGGCCAGCAAAATATGTGTTCCCACACCCACATCACCATAATTAACCACTAGCCTCTCTGCACGCGCTTTCGCGCCTGCGAGAGGCTTTTTTTTAAAAAGTTAAAATTTATTTTAGAATTAAAAAAAATAATGGGTAGTTGCGTTCCATAAAAATAGGCCATTATCTGATTTTTTTTTTAATTTTAATTTTTTTAAATATGAAAAAGTGTGAATTTACCATGTTATCCTCATTTAATTAATAATTTCAATTCTTAATGTTTGCATTAATCAAGGGCATTTTCTGGTATTTTGAATGTTTCACTATTCTCTGCCTTTTGCTTTATATATATAGATAAGCCTAAATAAAGCCCACAAACCCCACAAACCCCACAAACCCATCATAACCGAAACCCTAAAACAACTCATGAGCCTAAACAAATCCTACCACCACAACTTAAAGAAGCGTCATCTCGGCCGCACCCACTAACAGATATGGAGAAAATATGATTTTTAGCGATCTACTTGTGCATATGAGCAAATAAATAAACAAAAACAACAACCCAACCAAAGAACAATTGGGTGATTTGTAGTAATCTCCGTAAAAAACAATGTAGAATCAAATTTTGAGAACATGAGTAGCATTAGAGAGCAGGTTTTGGGAGAAGGATTTGATTGAGAACATAAATTAAAAGGGGTGATGAAGAACTTCAATCTAAGCATAGCTCAGAAGAAATCACCATAAAAGGCTTTTTATTCTGAAGACCCTAATGGACTTATTCACTAAACTAAAAGGAAAAAACGAGAAGAGAGGAGGGGGAGGAGGGACAATGACGTTTCTTCCTCCTCCCCTTTGTGGAGTTTTCCTTTAGGACTCACATAGGAGAGAGCGATTGGGTTTTTTATTTATTTTTTATTTAATGATAACTGCTTGTTGCTATGTTTTATTTTTATCTTTTTCTTCTTTTCTAAATTTTTAAATGTTTTATTTTCTGTACATGAAATTTTGCAAGAGATTATTTATTTTGTTTTGACGGTGTTTTTGGGATTAAGTTTATTTTATTTTATTTTATATAAAACCCTACCCTAACACTTTTTAACCCTAACACCCTTTTCTTTAGCCGCCCCTCATATCCTTCTCTTTCTCTCTCTTTGGTTATTTATTTATTTATTAAATTTTGGTCATCTTCTTCCTTTTTTGGTCACAAGTCGTCTTCTTCCTCTACTCTTTCTCGCTGTATCGATCTCTCTCCCTCTTCTCTCCCTCTTCCCACTTCCCAGACACCACACTCCTCTGCCTCGACGCCGGCGAGCTTCATCGCGAGGAGGATATTGGTTCGCGTGAAGGTTGATTCGCCGCCGCTCTCTTTGCCACCGCGCAGATCTGGTATTCTCTCACCCATGGTAGCCACTGCCTTCCTCTCTTTCACAACAGCGTTACCAAAACCGATTTTGCGGTTCGGTGGCGGTTCCCAATTTTTAGCCATTCTAGCCGCCGTCGGTCGGTAGGCGGTTTGGGTATTTGGGTTCGGCAACCCTAATTATATTTGTATTTAAGTAGAATTTTGCTTGATAAAACTTTATTTGTACTTTCAACCCACTGATTTTTCTGCTGAAATTCACCTAACGATAGTATACTATGCAATTCTTTGCCTATGTTTATCTTTGCACTCCTTTCTTTATTTGCCTTTGTATTGTTTATGTCTAAATTGCTGTGAACTGAGTTTTTGTATTGTTTTTAGTTGTTAAAGGAAGAGCATGCTCTGATAAGTTTCTTTTTTTTCTTTTCTATTGCAGTTTGTATGTTTCTGTTTTGAGTGACACCTCTTAAAGGGTAAGAGCGAACTGTACGGAGCAGGAAATTTCTAGGCAGCTATGTTGCTAATCTAGCATGCCAATCAACCTTCTGTCACCACAGTTGCTAATATCAAGCATGGACATGGGTCAGCTGGAACCCATGATGAAAGATGTGGATTCCATAGTACCAGAAATTCAAATGGGAGGGATGAATTCTGTATCTAGTAATTCAGAATCACAGCAGCTTTCGATATCAAACAAACAAATGGGACTGATGCTGGAACCTGTGCCTGATAATCCTGGGTTGCATGGCTTATCAATGACATACTCGCAAATGGGACAGATTGCCAATTCAAATGGGACTCAGGGTCCACAGAAACTTTTATCACCTAGCATTCATTTGGGAGAGATTGGATCCTTCCCTAAGAATTTGGAATCACATCAGTTGATGGGATCAGTTAAGCGAAAGGCACCTTCGGAACTCATGTCCGATAATCCAGCAACACATCAGTTGTCAATGCTAAACAAGCGGGTGTCACATATGGAACATAGACCATGGTTGCAGCAAGCGCCTGCAGCAAACAGAAGATCTGTACAAATGGAATCTGTGCACAATGTCCCATTATCTCCTCATTTGCCCTCGCCAAATAAGAGAATGGTAAAGATAGAATCCGTGGGATCTGTGCAAAATGCTCCAGGATCACCTCATTTGCTAGCCCCAAATAAGAAAATGGTGAAGATGGAATCCTTTTCTGGTAGGTCTGTGTCACAGCGGTCTTCGAGTCAAAAAACTCAAATGCTGCAGTCACAACCATCTCCCAAGCTTCAAAAAGAATCATTTGAATCTGTAAGGTCCAAAATGAGGGAATCTTTAGCTGCTGCATTGGCGTTGGTTAATCAGCAGCAAGATAAATGTGTGGATTCAGGAAGTAAGTCTCAGGGTGAGGCAGGAGGAATTCAGGGGAGTACACAGGAGAATCCTCAGCCTGCCGCTGATGCTGTTTACACTGACTCTAAAGAGCCTAAGGAGAATTTCCCTTCCAGTGAAACTTGTTTCATCAGGAAAAGTGATGATGGTGAAGGTGCAGGTCAAATGATTTTGGCTGATGCAACTACAAGTGCTTCTGCATTGACACCAATATGTGATGGCAAGGAATTCCAATCAAGTAATATTCTGCGTTATGAAGATGTTTCATTTAATGACAACTTGTTTGTGAAAGATGAACTTTTGCAGGGAAATGGGCTCTCCTGGGTATTGGATTCTGAGATGGAAATGACAGAGAGAAAAGAGATTCAACCTGCTGAAAAACAGAAGTTGGATCATGAGGAGATGGATAGATGCCCGGAAGAACAAGCAGTTCAATCTCCAGAAGAGTTGGCCTCTAGAATTGAAGCAGAACTTTTCAAACTATTTGGAGGTGTGAATAAGAAGTATAAAGAGAAGGGAAGGTCCCTTTTGTTCAATCTAAAAGACCGTAATAATCCAGAACTAAGAGAGAGAGTTATGTCTGGAGAAATACCTCCAGAACGGTTATGTTCTATGACAGCAGAGGAACTTGCTTCAAAGGAGCTTTCTGAGTGGCGGATGGCAAAGGCTGAAGAGCTTGCCCAAATGGTTGTTTTACCAGATTCAGAAGTTGATATGAGACGTCTAGTAAAAAAAACACATAAGGGTGAAGTTGAAGTTGAACAATATGACAGTGCTTCAGTGGAGGTTCCAGTTGATACAACTTCACATGCTCAGAGCCTACCAAGAAGCAAGGAGATGGAAGTGTCTACCCCTTTGAAACCTGATAAACCCAAGGACAAAGGGAATGCCTCAGGTGAGAAGAGCACTACAGAAGACAAGACTACTCAATGCACCTTTACTATTCCTTCTACTGAAGCGACTGATTTTATGCAAGGGCTTATGGTGGATGATGGATTGAAGGATCTTCCTCCAATTGTTTCCCTAGATGAGTTCATGGAATCCCTGGATACAGAGCCGCCATTCGAGATTTTACCTGAGAAAGTGACACCCATCTCAGACAAGGATGATTCTGAGACAAGCTCTGAATCGAAGCCTTCGGTTCTGAGTCCCAAAAACACTGTTGATGCCCCTCCACAAAAGCTTGATGAAATTGATGCAACAGATTCAAAGCCGGATGCTGACTTGAAAACCAGTGGCAGTCATGCTGTGATCAAAACCAGTGACCATGCCGATACAAAATCCCGCAACGTTTGTGCCGATGTGAAATCCAGTGGCAGTCCTGACAAATCAGTATCTAGACCTCTTGGCACACCAAGGGGTGAACGTGTATGGAATGGGTCCCTCCAACTGAATCTCTCACCCATGGCCTCTGTTATTGGCATCTATAAAAGGTTTGTCATTTATATCAAACATTAGAATTGTTGTACATTGTTCTTGACTTGTCCTGCATTTCTGGCTTGATATTTGTTCACAGCAGATTCTCTTTTCCACTGCATTGGTGTACTGCTCTTTCATTCAAAGTTTATTACATGTAGGAGTATTGGGTTTCTGTATGTTTTCAACTTTCTTATTTAAATCACGAATAATGGTCAGTCATAACTCGAAACACTTTTGAAGTTAAATTTACATGTGGACTAGGCTGTACCAGAGTATAATATAGGTGGACAGGATATTGTGTACTTTGCAGTCTGCAGGCTGGTTTGTAGTAGATGTTCTAATTTGTTCGTAACCTGCTCCCTCTTCTTTTTGGTAATCCTTGGGTGATTGGATGATGCATATAGAGGGCCAGACACTTTGATAGTAATGCTGCTTTAAAAAAAGATTTACTCCTTTTTTCCTCAAACTCGCCCTCTCTCTCTTTCTTTCATTCCAGTCCTCACCAACCCACTCCATCGATTGAATCAATCCATACCCAGGCACCTTTTCCCTCTCCTTCAATTAGTCAAACCCAGAAAAAAGTTATTGTTTTTCTTCTATTCATCAAACTTAGTTTCTCCTTTTCAATTAATCAAACCCAGTCAAACAAAAGAAATGATTAAAACAAACAAACCCGGCAGATCAGATTCAAAGATTCACAAAAGAGGCCGTGAACCATGAATGCAGTCCCACCCTCTCTCACTTAGAATCTCGAAAGTCTGCCAAAAGCCCAGATCTGGGTTTGCTTCTTGTGGACTTGGAACTCGAAATTCATGGAGGACTCGTGCTGAGATATGCTGGAGGTGGTTGTGTGTTACGGGTGGGGTCTGGTTTGATGGTCACAGTTAATATTTTTTTTGGGGGGAGGGATTGGTGTGCTGAAAAGGGTTTTTAGGGGGGATGAGGCAGTGGTATGGAGGGTGGGTGATGATGGGGAGGGTCAGAGGGGAAGGGGATGAAGGAGATCGGCGACATGAAGATGGTCGATTGTGACGGCAAAGAAGGGAGATAGGCGGAGGTGCTGTAGAGATTATTATTATTATTTTTTTCATTTCTTTAATTGTTTTAATTGTTTTTCTTTTTCCATTTTTTGATTAACTTAATTAATAATTTAGTTAATATCTTTCATTAGTCCACTTGGCACAATATAAGTGAATCCACATGGGCCCATGATTGCCATGTCATCGTTTAACGGAAAATTTGACAGTCAAACTAACAGAGGTAAGAAAGTGGTAGAAAAACCATACTTTGGGTACGAAATTGACACGAAAAAAACTTTAGGCGGTAAAGTCTAAAACTTGGGAAACTTCTGGGTAGTAAAGTAAAATTTACCCAAAAATTATTTATGCTTGATAATATTGCATGAGACAAGAAATGGTGTTTTGGTGTGTATCACATGCATGTGTGGACATATATATTGGCAAATGTAATGTTTTCAAATAGTCTGTAGTTTGTATGAAACTTTATGTTTTCATTTCTGATTTATGCTAATCCAACTTTTTCCATTGCAGTGGTGAAAAAACCTCTGCAAAAGAGTGGCCTGGTTTTCTCGATATCAAGGGCAGAGTCAGACTTGATGCTTTTGAGAAATTCCTGCAAGAGCTTCCACAATCACGAAGCCGTGCTGTCATGGTATCTCAAAGCTGTTTTTGTTTTTTGGGTTTAACGCTACCTGTATTATGTTATATTATAATGTCTCGAAAAAGGAAAAATTATATAAACAAATGTTTATTTTGGTGTTTCATTGATTTTTCCATTGGTGCAGCGTCGCCTTTTTTCTGGGAAGAGTTATCAGTTCTTAGACTCCGCAAATATAAAATTAAAGAACTTTTTGTCTTTTTTGGGCTTTAATTAGTTCTAACAAAAAGAGCAGTATCTATGACATTATGTTTGCATTTGTCTGGACAGTGTTGAACAAACTCTAAGATTGAGTCAAGTCATTTATGTTAACCTGTGTTGCACTTGAATTGTTCTCAAGAGATTTAGCAGGATTGTCTTCGATCATTTGCATTAGCATTTGCAGCCTTTATTTTGGTTTAGCAAATTAAACTTGAAAACATTGTGCTATTATAAGTTTCAGCAACTTGAATGAGAATATGAACTGCATAGGACCTTTGCGGGAAATGGCTTTCCCAGTAATCGATGAGCAGATTTATAAGATAGTTACTAGAAAGAACCAAGAAATAAAAAAAGGCAGTAATTATGTATGAATTTGATCTGTATGGGTAAAGCTATAGTTAACTTTTGTTTTTTTCCTTCAATTTTCGCAGGTCGTGCATTTTGTTCCTAAAGAGGGGTCGTCAGAAACTGAATGTGCAAGCCTTCGTGAGGTAATGTTCATACTGATATATCTTATAGCTGTATCTATATATGATCTGTGGTTGCAAGTTGAGGTTCTTTTTCATATTGAAAATTTATTCCGCTGCAGGTGGGAGAATCGTATATTGTGGATGAGAGAGTTGGTTTTTCTGAGCCTTGTTTTGGAGTGGAAATTTATTTTTGCCCTCCCCATAATAAAACCTTTGACATGCTCAGCAAGATCATTCAGAAGGAACACATTGAGGCACTTAACACTATAGATAATGGTCTTGTTGGTGTTATTGTGTGGAGAAAATTAACTTCACCAAAATCATCATCGCACCACAAGCATGTTTCAAAAAAGCAACACTATTCTTCTTCTACTACTACTAGTTCTAGGAGACATGATACAAATTTGAACACCAATTACACTTCCAAACCCGCCCAGGCTCGGGCTGTACCCCCTACAAACACTAGATCTGCACATGATGATGATGACGATGTGCCTCCCGGGTTTGGCCCCGGAGCTTCCCGGGATGAAGATGACCTTCCAGAGTTCAATTTTAGTGGTGGAGCGAATCCATCTCTGCCTCAGTATTCTGCCCAAAGGCCCTCTAGGGGGCCTGGAGTGGCAGCCCCGGTATACCCCAAGCCCCATACCCCTTCTCGCCCTGTAGATCAAATGAGAGAGCTGATACAAAAATATGGGCAAAACAATAGTAGTACGTATCAGGCCAGTAGTGTTGGTGTTACGGTTCAGCCGTGGAATGATGATGATGATGACATCCCAGAGTGGCAGCCTAATGCGCCCACAGAATCCCTAACCCAGTACCAGCCACCGCAACAGCGGCCGGTGAATAATTACCAGCAGCAGCCAATGTTGCGACCCCATTTGCCAAACCAACAACATATGGGTTTAGTACAGCATCCACAGCCATTGCAATCTCTTCAACCCACAATGAATGCGGCACCAAACTTACAAAACCCTAATCTCTCTTGGCAGCAAAGTCCCTTGTGGGCTCCACCAGCACAAGGGGGTGGGAGGTATGCAAGTAATCTAAGTTGTCAGCCCGAAGCTGGTCAGTTATATGGAGAACCCGATAGAGGAGCGGCTGCTCAGTCAGGATTAGCCTGGCGACAAAATGCTCCTAAAAGCAGAGGGTTTTAGATTTTCTCATTTTTATCATATGTAAAGTTCAATCTTTTCCTTGTATTCTAAAGATCTTTTTCTTCTGTAAGCTTCAAGTGTTCTACTGGGTTGATGTAGTCTTTTCGAACAAAAACACGAGCTATTATTCTAGCTACGGTAGCCAACCCGAACGTAGGCATTTGCTGCACAACTTTTGTTTAGCACTGAAATTACTTTCATGTTTAGGCTACCGTAATGAAACTTTATTGATCTTAGAACGGAAATAAGGTGGTTGAAACTTTTTGAGATGAAAAAGCATGTCTTAAGATTAACTCTGTATTTAACTTTAGTTGGTTTTAACCTAAAAGGCTTCATGTTATTGAGTAACGGCAAAGTATTCGTTTGCTTCTTGTTTTGAACTTTGATGGTTATCCCGAAAATGCTTTTCACCTGCACAGGATCTAATGGCCCAAAAAACAAGAAGAAATTTCTTGGGCTGCCAACCATTTTAAACAAAAGCAAAGGCAATGGATACCACCCAAAATAGACAAAATATTCTGGGGACCAATTTTGATCTAAGATTTTTTATTCTGAATACAGATCAACGGTTGAGATTGATTCTGCCTTGTTTTCTTAGGGCATCATGTAGAATCTGAAGAACAGGAAACTATATTGTACAAAATACAGAAGAGTTCAGGATATTGCCAAAAAAAAAAAAAAAAAAGAACTTACTAGGATACAAGCAATAACGCAATACATGAACCCTAGTGATTGCTGACAACAAAATATACAAACTAAACAAATGCAGCTTTGACTTGTATGTGTGTGACTTCATAGCTACCCAAACTTTTGGTATTGGCATGCTCTCGCTGGCAACAAGAAGTTCGTAGCCCAAGCTCAAAGTGTCAGACACCGGGATGGGTAGATCACGACCATCGAGCTTGGTGAGATGCACCGTGGTTCCACCCAACCCCTCCGCCAACGTCACCTGTTAGAGTTTGATATTTAGCTGGGTTTCTATGGACGATTAGAGTAGAAGGAAAAACTTAGAGAATAGAGAAAGATACAATCTGAGGAAAAATGCTCTGCACACTCTCAAAGTCTGAGAGCAATGGGTATTTTCAGTATATGAAATAAAAACACGCACCCAAGGCATGAGTACATAACCGTTTAGCCTTAGCTGGATGCACACAGCCAACAATACAATCTCAGCCCTACACTTGTCATAATATAAGACTAAGTGAATACACAATTTAAAACAAGGCTTATTTACTTTAACTTTACTTAGCTCACAGCTTATACACTAATACTCCCCTTTAAGCTTTGAGCTGATACAACTCCAAGCTTATCTTTGAGATAGTTGAATCTCTCTTTTGGTAAGGCCTTGGTAAAAATGTCTGCCACTTGTTCTTTGGTTGGACAGTATACCAAATCAACAATTCCCTGCTGTAAGGCATCCTTTATGAAGTGGTATCTTCTGTCAATGTGCTTAGTCCTTTGGTGAAACACTGGATTTTTAGTGATTGAGATTGCAGATGTATTGTCACACTGCAAAGGAGTTGCTTCAGCTTGTAACTCTCCAAAATCTTCAAGAACAAACCTGAGCCATATAGCTTGAGCTGTTGCTTCAGCAACACTTATATACTCAGCCTCTGCAGTGGAGAGTGCAACACAACTTTGTTTCACAAAAGCCCATGAGAACACTCCACTGCCAAAGGAAAAAGCATAGCCTGAGGTACTCTTGCTGTCATCTATTGATCCTCCCCAATCACTATCACAAAAACCAACTAAAACTGCCTTCTTGCCTTTCATATAATGCAAACCATAGTCCAATGTTCCTTTGATAAATCTGAGCACTCTCTTAGCTATCCCATAGTGCTTGTTAGAAGGACCATGCATATATCTAGCTAATAAGCTAGCTGCATACATCACATCTGGCCTTGTAGCAGTAAGGTACAACAAGCTGCCTACAAGCTTTCTGTATTTCTCTTCATTTGCTGTACCACTTCCATCTTCTTTACTTAACTTTTCAGTAGCCACAAGAGGAATAGAAACAGATTTGCATTCTTTCAATCCAAACTTATCCAACAGGGAAGAGGCATACTTCTTTTGGTGAATGAAAATGCTAGATTCTGTTTGAATCACTCCCATTCCCAGAAAATGGTGAAGAAGACCCAAGTCTGACATCTCATACTTCTCCTTCATATCTTCTTTGAACTCATCCAGCATATCTTGATTGTTTCCAGTATACACAATATCATCCACATAAATGGAGACTATCCTTTTCTCCCCTTGTCTTAGTGTAGAGAGTTGCTTCACTTAAGCTTTTCTCAAACCCACACTTAGCAAAATAGCTGTCAATCTCTCCATACCAGGCCCTAGGCGCCTGTTTCAAGCCATAAAGAGCCTTGTGCAATTTGTAAACCTTATCTTCCTTGCCATTAATCACAAACCCTTCAGGTTGATCAACATACACTTCTTCCTGCAATATTCCATTTAAGAAAGCAGACTTAACATCTAATTGAAATAGCTTCCAGCTTCTTTGAGCAGCAAGTGCAATCAATGTTCTGATGGTGTCCAATCTGGCAACTGGAGCGAAAGTCTCATTGTAGTCGATTCCTTGTTTCTGTACATACCCTTTAGCAACCAGCCTTGCCTTGTTCTTTTGTACCGAGCCATCCAAGTTTAACTTGGTTTTGAACACCCATTTCACACCAATAATCTGCTTATCACTTGGTCTGTCTACAAGCTCCCAAGTTCCATTTTTTTTCAATCATGGACAGCTCTTCTTCCATTGCTTTTATCCAAGCCTTGTCATGTGCAGCCTCTTCATATTTTTCAGGCTCCACAATGCACAAATTGCATTGTGCTAGGATGTCACTGATATTCTCCACTTCAATGGAGTATGATCGTAGGGTTGTGAAATCCTTGCAATCTCTTGAGGAGACCTTTCTTGTTCTTCAGTATTTGAGGGAGCATGAGAGCCAGAAAATCTTCCTTCAATTTCACTCAACTCATGTGCATTCACATCAACCACATTCTTAGATTGACCCTGAATGTAAGTTACTGCAACAGACAGCTCTGAATTCTCCTCCCAATTCCAGGTCATGGCTTCATCAAAGACCACATCTCTTGACAAAATTAACTTCCTTGTACATGGATCAAAATACTCTGTACCCTTTCTCACAAGTTGCATAACCCACAAACACACCTTTGACAGACTTTGCATCAAGCTTTTGTCTTCTTTCAGCTGGTACATGCACATAACAGAGTGATCCAAACACCTTTAAGTGACCAATTCCTGGTTTTCTCCCACTATATGCTTCAAAAGGAGTTATGTTATCAAGAGCTTTTGTAGGTAATCTGTTTAGAATATAAACAGCTGAATGTACAACTTCTGCCCACAGAAAGTATGGCATGCTTTTATCATGAAGCATTGCCTTAGCCATCTCTACAATTGTTCTATTCTTTCTCTCCACTACTCCATTTTGCTGTGGAGTATAAGCAATGGATAGCTGTCTTTGTATGCCTTCAGATTCCAAGAACTTGCTGAATTCAGTTGAGAGAAATTCTCCCCCTCTGTCACTCCTTAGGCATTTCACTTTGAGTCCACATTGTAACTCCACCATTGCTTTGAACTTTCTAAAACAGATTAGTGCCTCAGACTTATGTCTTAGGAAATAAACCCATGACATTCTTGTGTGATCATCAATAAGCAACATGAAATATTTATTCCCAGCAATTGATTCATTTTGCATGGGACCACACAAATCTGTGTGTATCAATTCTAGAGAATTCTTAGCTCTCCAAGCTTGTCCTTTTGGAAACCAATCTCTGTGTTGTTTTCCCATTTGACATCCTGCACACACACCATCAACATCTTCAAGGTGTGGAAGACCATGCGCCATTTCTTTTTCTCTAAGCTGCTTGAGGCTTCTAAGATTTAGGTGTCCTAGTCTCTTGTGCCAAGTCCAAGTGCAAGAAGTGATCCCTGCTGCTAACACTTTCTGATTATTATGCATTAAGGACAGGGGGTAACATCTGTTCTCTTTCATTTCCACTTTCATAACCAGATTGTCAAGTGATGATCCATCAAAAATACTGCACAGTTTTCCTCCAAACAGTAGGTAATACCCATGCTCATCCATCTGACCAACACTCAGTAAATTTTCTTTTAAACCTGGTAAATACATCACCTCTCGAATGTATTTCCTTCCTTTGGTTGTGTCAAGCATAAGAGATCCCATTCCAGCTACATTAACCAGATCACCAGTTGGCATTTGTACTTTTCCTGCCACATTGGTTCTCACATCAACAAGCAAATTGACATTTCCGGTCATGTGGTTGCTGCAGCCACTATCAATATACCAGTTTCCATTTACCTTTGCTTCTGTAGTTGCACAGTTAGCAAAGAATAAGTTGCCAGATAACTCAATTTGACTTGCACAGTTGGCCTTTTGAGTATTTTTTCCCACAGTGCACTCCCTAGCCCAATGTCCAAATTTATCACAATTGTGACACTTGGATTGCCCCTTGTATCGACATTCTCCAAAGTGAAACTTAGAGCACACCTTGCACTGTGGCTTAACTGCATCTTGTTTCATGGATCTTGCAGAAGTTGAATTCTGTGCAGGATTAGCAAATGACCTTTGCTAGGACTGAGGCTTTGAATCCCACTTCTTGCCCTCTCCATTCCAGTTTTTCTTAGATCCACTTGATTGAGAATTATCTCTCTGTTGTTGACCTTTTGAACTCACAGAAAAAGAGCCAAAAGCCTTATCAGTAGCATCAACATTGTGCATATCAAAACGTTGTTCCTGACTCTTAAGAATTGCCAGAACCTCCTGTAAATCAACCTTGTCTATACACTTCGTATTCTCAATCACAAGGCAGATAGGATCATAAGGTTTGCTAAGACTTATTAAAACCTTTTGCACAAGTCTTTCATTAGACAATACCTCACCAAACGTCTTCATTTGGTTAATCAACTCATTCAAACGTGTAAGATACCCAGATAACGTTTCATCATCACGCATTCTAGTATACTCGAATTCACGTCGAAGATTTTGGAGTTTAACTGATCGTACCTGATCACCACCGTGGTATTCACCATATAGCAGATCCCATGCCGTCTTAGCTGTATCAGCGTTGGCAATTCGAGGGAATATCTGATCCGAGACTGCATTCTGGATAATACCAAGAGCTTTAGCATCTCGCATATATGCAGCCACAGTTTTCTCATCGTCTTCCTCTTCTGAGCTTCCTTCAGCCTTCTTCTTCTTTGAATCTGAGACTGGAATCCCCTTTTCAACTAATGCCCACAACCCATGGGATTTGAAGATTGTCACCATCTTGATTCTCCAGAACTCGTAGTTCTCACCGGAGAAGATCGGAGTTCTCACCTCAGAACTTCCAGACCCAGCCATCTCTTAGCTTAGATGATACGAATCTCAAATCAAAACTGAAATCAGAATCGATGGGGTTCAGCGATTTCACCTGAATCAGAACGAGCTTGAATGTAGCTCGATTGCAGCAACGTCGCACAATCTACGCCCAGATTTCAGATCGAACCTGGCTCTGATACCATGTTAGAGTTTGATATTTAGCTGGGTTTCTATGGACGATTAGAGTAGAAGGAAAAACTTAGAGAATAGAGAAAGATATAATCTGAGGAAAAATGCTCTGCACACTCTCAAAGTCTGAGAGCAATGGGTATTTTCAGTATATGAAATAAAAACACGCACCTAAGGCATGAGTACATAACCGTTTAGCCTTAGCTGGATGCTCACAGCCAACAATACAATCTCAGCCCTACACTTGTCATAATATAAGACTAAGTGAATACACAATTTAAAACAAGGCTTATTTACTTTAACTTTACTTAGCTCACAGCTTATACACTAATAACCTTGAGGTCATTTGCCGTCTCTCTTGTATGTGTCATGGGGTTTCTCATGATCAATTACAAAAACAAGGTCTGCTGGCAGCTGGCCAAGCTGCTCATTGCCTTTATCTGGACATGCAATCTTGGTTCCCTTCTTGCATCCTGGCTTCACATCAATATTTTTTGTTCTGGCACTTGCCCTCTATAAATTTCATTTTACCCTATGAGAAGAAACTCTGAATTCATTAAACTCAATTAAGAGGATGCAACAGTATCATCAATAAGGAAAGGCTCCAACCACCAGGGAACCTCTTCTATGCAAGTTACAATTTATATGCAGTTTAGCTTAAAAATGAGCTACTTGATTACATCCCCTTGGAATAAAAGAGAGTAGCATTCTGAAACTGTTGTAAACTCCTCTTCACACCATCAATAAGATGCCCTTCTGATGCAAAGGACTCATCCTCGTCAGAATTTATACTATTGATCACTGCCTGTGAATCCGACTCAAGCATGACAGAGGAGGATCTAGCATCCCAAGCAAAGTTCAACACGAATTGAAGTGCCATAATCTCGGCATGCTTGGTGGAGGTGGCGTTTCAAAGGGAAGGGCCATAGCCGCCATTGCTTCCCCTTTGTCATTTCTAATGACAGCACCAATTCCACACACACCCGAAGCAGCATCTACATTGAGTTTAAACATACCAACAGGACGGGGAGACCATTTGGAAACATTATCAACAGCTGCAGTAGAATCTCTTCTCATGAAATCTCCATATTTCTCAGCCATCTGCACAGCTCTACTAAAAATCATATCCTCTGTTTGATAACATGCTTCAAAAATCACCTTGTTTCTATATTGCCAAAGACTCCAGAAGATATACACCTTGTTTCTTTCAAACTTTGAAAGAAAGTTAATTGCAGCTTCAAATAAATCACCATAACTGGAAAACTGCAGCACTTTAAAAACTTCACTAATCTGATCTTCCAAACTTTTTGTGCCCCAGGGAAAAACCAAACTGCATGAATTATACTTTCAGAATTTATATTACAAATGAGGCTACCATCATCAGGAACAATTTTCCTCTTAAAAAGATTAGTTTTACAAGGAAGATAATTGTGAATAGCTCTGCACCTCTAGGGACCAAACTTTTCCTCCAAAACACTGTTGTCTCCTTGGGTCAGAAGAGGAGCCAGCATCCCCATTGCACTCCTTTTTTGTCAACATTCCCAGCCTGTAATAAAGTTAAAATAGTCCGACGTCAGGGGGAGTTTAGAAATAAAATATAAAAAAACCGAAAAAATCCATGGGAGAGGCCTTTAGGCTTAGCCCAAAACTTGGGCAACATCATAATATGGTGGGAGGAGTCATTTGGTGAGTTTTGAGTGAAATCCAATCGCTAGAACTATGAAATACACCAACCACTCCAATTAGGAACGAACTGCCTTTGAACTTGAATTGTCCAATTTCTTACACCTGTTGACTTAGGATCGAGCCCAAAACTTGGGCAACATCGTAATATGGTGGAGGAGTCATTTGGTGAGTTTTGAGTGAAATCCAATCGCTAGAACTATGCAATACACCAACCACTCCAATTTGGAACCAACTGCCTTTGAACTTGAGTTGTCCAATTTCTTACACCTATTGATTTTGGATCGAGCCCAAAACTTGGGCAACATCATAATATGGTGGGAGGAGTCATTTGGTTAGTTTTGAGTGAAATCCAATCGCTAGAACTATGCAATACACCAACCACTCTAATTTGGAACGAACTGCCTTTGAATTGGAATTGTCCAATTTCATACACCTATTGATTTCGGATTAAGCCCAAAACTTGGGCAACATCATAATTTGGTGGGAGGAGTCATTTGGTGAGTTTTGAGTGAAATCCAATCGCTAGAATTATGCAATACACCAACCACTCCAATTTCGAACTAACTGCCTTTGAACTTGAATTGTCTAATTTCTTACACCTATTGATTTCGGATCGAGCCCAAAACTTGGGCAACATCATAATATGGTGGGAGGAGTCATTTGGTGAGTTTTGAGTGAAATCCAATCGCTAGAACTATGAAATACACCAACCACTCCAATTAGGAACGAACTGCCTTTGAACTTGAATTGTCCAATTTCTTACACCTGTTGACTTAGGATCGAGCCCAAAACTTGGGCAACATCATAATATGGAGGAGGAGTCATTTGGTGAGTTTTGAGTGAAATCCAATCGCTAGAACTCTGCAATACACCAACCACTCTAATTTGCAACGAACTGCGTTTGAACTGGAATTGTTCAATTTCATACACCTACTGATTTCGGATTGAGCCCAAAACTTGGGCAACGCCATAATTTGGTGGGAGGAGTCATTTGGTGAGTTTTGAGTGAAATCCAATCGCTAGAACTATGAAATACACCAACCACTCCAATTAGGAACGAACTGCCTTCGAAATTGAATTGTCCAATTTCATACACTTGTTGACTTAGGATCGAGCCCAAAACTTGGGCAACATTATAATATGGTGGAGGAATCATTTGATGAGTTTTGAGTGAAATCCAATCGCTAGAACTATGCAATACACCAACCACTCCAATTACGAACGAACTGCCTTTGAACTTGAGTTGTCCAATTTCTTACACCTATTGATTTCGGATCGAGCCCAAAATTTGGGCAACATCATAATTTGGTGGGAGGAGTCATTTGGTGAGTTTTGAGTGAAATCCAATCGCTAGAATTATGCAATACACCAACCACTTCAATTTGGAACGAACTGCCTTTAAATTTGAATTGTCGAATTTCTTACACCTACTGACTCCGGATCGAGCCCAAAACTTGGGCAACATCATAATATGGGGGGAGGAGTCATTTGGTGCGTTTTGAGTGAAATCCAATCGCTAGAACTATGCAATACACCAACCACTCCAATTAGGAACGAACTGCCTTTGAACTTGAGTTGTCCATTTTCTTACACCTATTGATTTCGGATTGAGCCCAAAACTTCGGCAACATCATAATATGGTGGGAGGAGTCATTTGGTTAGTTTTGAGTGAAATACCATCGCTAGAAGTATGCAATACACCAACCACTCTAATTTGGAACGAACTGCCTTTGAACTGGAATTGTCCAATTTCATACACCTATTGATTTCGGATTGAGCCCAAAACTTGGGCAACATCATAATTTGGTGGGAGGAGTCATTTGGTGAGTTTTGAGTGAAATCCAATCGCTAGAATTATGCAATACACCAACCAATCCAATTAGGAACGAACTGCCTTTGAACTTGAATTGTCAAATTTCTTACACCTATTGATTTCGGATCGAGCCCAAAACTTGGGCAACATCATAATATGGTGGGAGGAGTCATGTAGTGAATTTTGAGTAAAATCCAATCGCTAGAACTGTGAAATACACCAACCACTGCAATTAGGAACGAATTGCGTTTGAACTTGAATTTTCCAATTTCTTACACATATTGATTTCGGATCGAGCCCAAAACTTGGGCAACATCATAATATGGTGGGAGGAGTCATTTGGTGAGTTTTGAGTGAAATCCAATCGCTAGGGTGCATAGTTGAAGATACGAAGTTACCTTGAAAGTTCGTACCCTTGAAGGTGGAAGCGGGCTAGGAAAAGTGAGTTCCCACTTGGGGTTTGAAAATGAAGATGAAAAGACCGTGTTAATGTTGCTGAGATAATATGGTTCCTTCTGTTGCTGAGATAAAGAACTCAGAAAACACAAAAGAGGGTCCAAATGAAGCACATGCACCCTCCCATGGATCAGAACCCACATGACATGAAAGTAACTCTGTAATTATTATTTTTGATTAATTGTCCTGGTTTTCTGCTTGTGGTTTGTAATGAATGGGAGATTGGATTGGAGTTGTGAACACTTTTAAATAGGTTCAATGATTATGTATGAACTATACTGGTTGGACCGGTTTTATCTTTTTATTTTTATTTTTGTCAAAATTCGGTAAAAAATCGGACTGAACCGAAATAAACCATTAATTAAGTCTATATCATTGGAGAAAAGAGAAAGTATGAACTAAGGTACAGGACCTAGCTTCATAGAACTTAACAACTTATTTAGAGGTTTGATTTGAAAAGAACAATCTGAAAGTGTTGGTCTGCAAATCTCGCGGCCTGGCGCTCCAGGCCGAGGGGATCTGTGTCAACACATGTTGTCCTTCTTTGGTGAGGTGCGGTTGTGCGCGGGCATGCCAGCACGGTCTACCGTGCGTTTGGGGATGATGCAATTGGGTGAATAGATGAGTTGTGCGCCTGTTTGAGTTTAACTTTCTAATCAGAGCGATTGTGGCCAAGAGAGGAACTGATCTTGGCCATCAGGTTCACGGCTTGAGCTACAAGGCCGCTGAATGATGGTGTTGATGGTGGGTTTTTAGGTGGTGCTCCGGTGTGTTGCTAGGCGGCAACGGTCGTATGATATATGAGATGAACGAGAGAGTAACGAAGATGGTGCTCCTGCGCCTTGAGAATCAAGGGTCGTATGATATATTGATGAATGGATTTTCTTACAAGCTGTCACTACTCCTAAGAAAGCAAGTAAAGGTATTGAAAGTGCATTATAGGAAGATAAATAATAGAAGGTAAATGACAGGAAAATATAATCTGCTCCGTGGGAGGCTTGTGTTTGGTGTCGACCTTTTCAACGTAGTTGGAGCCTGGTATTTATAGGAGAGGTCTTGAGGAGACAGAAGGCTGAAAACCTGCATGATGAGGTCGATCAAAGATAGTGGGTGGTCGAGTCGACATTTGGGAATGTGAAGTATGGTGGTGTGACCCCCATAAATCTCGGGCGCCGCCCTGATCGTGGGTTCTGCGTCTTGGGCCTTGGAGGAGCATTTAATGTTCTGGTCTGATAGTTGGTGACTTAATCTTACACGTCGTAAGATTTTCGCCCCTAATCACCCTGATTTCACTCACCATACCCTGACTTCAATCACTTCCCCCCTTCCCTTGCACATTAAATGCTTTTACGTGGATCGTGGGCCCTCTGCTGCAGTTACGAGCTCTTAGCCGATTTCTGGGTCTCTAGTTTCCCGATGTTCTTCGTGTTCATCGTTTCTTCCAACTTTCCTTTCAAACACCCAACTTCAATCGGCTCTAATGGCTTCTAGCACTTCTTCATCTGTTGAAGCTTGGTCCCAAACCTTCCAAACTGAATTCGAAGACATTTGCCGAGAAATCCAAGGTTCGGTTCAGCCCAACATTGTCATGCCTTGGCTTGACGACTGATAAGTGTATTATTTCCTATATTTTTATACCTCTTTTATTTGGTTTTTCTAGGGAAAGTTAATTAAAAAGAGCATTATTACCTTACTTTCCTTATTTTCAGCTATTCTGCGCTCTTGGAAGGATTTCGACTGAAAGTCGACTTTTCGAATGAATTTTAGCACAAGGCCAATTGGAGAAGAAAGCTAAGACATTGAAGATCATTGTATCTAAGTTTCATAATTTTCTACCAAGCCAAATGCTCCAGACTTGCAAGTCAAGACAGCCTAAGTTGAAATCCCGTCAGAACTGCACTGCTGTGGAAGATTGAAGATTTGAAGACCTTTCCAATTTTTCCTAGTGGCGTGTAATATATGCTTGGAAATCTTAGAGATAAATCTAAGTTTCTCATATTTTTCCAGATTTTTCTAGGAAGTGGAACGACCCCAAAACATGCGTGCAAGTTGGCTGACGTGTTTCCAAGTCAAAGAAGGATTCTTTCCTAGTTTGTTTCCTTAAATGTTTGGGATTTTGTTTAGCTTTAGGAGAGTTTTTCTAGACCTTTTAAGAGTAGGGTTTAGTTGTTTTACACTATATAAGATCACCCTAAGGGATCATCTTTTCCACCATCATCTTCCCATATACAACTTTCATACACCCAGAGAAACATAAGAGAGAGCCAAGAATTTGCTGCTGCACTACTTGAGGAGCTTTCGAAGGTGTTCCTGTGGAGACTCCGAAGATCAAGTCCATCGGCCAAATCAGTTTTATGACAATAATTCTCTTGTTGATATTTTCTTTTTTCATGAACTAATTTTCCTTGCTAGGGCTACGATGTAGCCTAACCATGAATACTTAATTTTTATAGTTATATTAATTCTTGATTATTATCCCATGTTGAGTATTTGTTACTATTCTTAATGATTTAAATATCTAGCTAATATTTAATTGATGATCCAAGCGGAGACCGAGATGAGATGTTTGGTGTTTGCTTCTTGTAACAAATACCATGTCTTGAATGAGTGCCCGAGAGGGACTAACATGACTCATGCAGTTTTCTTGCAGGTTCTCATAGAACTTAATGGGTTCTTGATTTTCTAAATCTGTTGCTCGAGAGAGAATAGGTTGTTAATTAAGAATGCTTTTGGTTGAGCCTGAGAGGGGATATCGAATGAATTAGGAGAAACCAACTGTCTACATGGATAGTAATTAGGGTTAATTGGCTATAAGAATTAAGTGGAATTGGTTATGGTGAAATCGGATGCTCTAGTGTCTAATCAAACTTCATTTTCCATCGTTAATTAAATTGTTATTCTTCATAATTGTTTTAGTTTACTTAACTCAATCAATCTTCTTAATCAATTGTTCAGATAAACTTTTGAATTAATCATAATTGGTAGTTAATAGGAAATTACAGTCTTCGTGGGAACGACACTCTACTTAATTATTTCTATATTACTTGTGCGAATTGTGCGCTTGCAATAATTTCACAACAACGACGACGGCATTGCCACCGATTCTGGTATCCTCGGCCCTTATCTAGAGGGTGGCATGCCAGAGAGGCTGGCAGTCCACCTTAAGGACAATTTGGTAGATCTCTCGGCCTTCGACAAGGGGGATTACCAAGATTGGAATGCCACTCGGCCGCAGCCACAATGGCCGACCTCGACCCCAGAATGGGAGAAATGGCTGCCGAGGATGGAACACTTCTTCGACCAATAGTGGAAAGATCAAGGCATCTACCACTTGATAAAGCTGTTCGATCGGCCAATCATCATGAACCGGTCGCTCTTGGCCGCAGCCCTAAGCTTTTGGTCCTCGGCCACAAATACAATGAATCTTCGATTCGGCATGATGACGTCGACCGTTCTCAACCTGGTCGCTCTATTCGGTCTTTCTCCTCTCGGCGTGGAGGTGAACGCCGTGCGGAGTTTCAAGGCCGCATGGCCCACAGTCGCCAAGCTTGCTGGGAGCAAGGCGAAGAACATGCTCAACTACTCCAGCTTCTACAACAATTTCGGCATGGAGGATAGTGCCGACGACGACTCCATCGCTCCCCTCGGCGAAGTTGAGCATGCCGCGTTCTTGCTATACTGGCTATGCAAGTTCGTGTTCTGCACACAGGCGAACAAGGTGACTTTGGAGTTCGCCCACCTGGCCGATTACCTTGCGCAAGGTGGAAGGCTGGCGCTTGGCCCATTCCTCCTATGCCATATCTACCGGACGCTTCACGATGTCGTTATTGATGGGATGAAGCCGAAGCACAGCGGTCCACTCTGGGCCTTCCAGTTTTGGCTCTAGACCTATTTCCCAGAGCTGAGGGGGAGTGCAACGCCCATTGATACCGAGCTGCTGGCTAATGCATTTGCTCGGTCCCCCAGAAAACACAACACGACGGCCTTCTGTTTCAAGTTTTTCTACAACTTGGTTGAGAGGACAGGGTCACAATTTCGCGTGTGCCTCGCTCGACCTCTCTGTGATCCCTGATGGTGAAACAAAAACGATATGAAGGAGATCAGGGGCTCCTTCTTGGTTTTGCGTGATCTTCACTGCGGCCTCTCCAAGGTCGCGGCCGAGGTTTATCTGCCAAACCATATGGCGAGGCAGTTCAGTCTGATCCAGATGGTCCCCCTTCCCCCGCTGTCAATCAACCGGCTCGCGTCTTGGAGGGCCGACGTCAGTCAAAATCACGGCATGGCTGGTATCACATTTTAGCTCCAGAAAGTGATGACCTTTCTCACTCTGATGCTGTGAAGATATTTCAATGCGGTGGATGATGACGGGAGGGCTTGGTATGAGGATTATATCTCGGCCAAGTTTGTTCGGCCCGTTGAAGAGGCCGTGAGGGTGGCCTTGAAGAATGCAGATTGCGGCCCCCTCCCCCCTAAGACCAGCAGGGGAAAGAAGGCACCCGCCGTGCTTTCTCGGCCGAGTGTCCAAGCCGTAGCTGCGTCAAGAGCACCGGCCGCGGCCTCAACCACGATCCAAGCCTTAAGGGCAATGGCTGCGGTGACAACGCCAAGGACCTTGGCGCTCAGGACCATGCCATCTCCTCCGCCGGTTCGAAGGAGCGTTGCTGACGGTAAGTACTTGTCCATTGGTGCTCTTTTTCGATACCTCTGCAAGAGGGGCAGAGAGGTCATGGCCACCGAGGCTTCTTGTGAAGCGAGGGCGGCAGAAGCTGCGGCCGAACCAAGTGAAGAAGCGCAGGCCGCAGGCGCCACGGCTAAAGGGGAAGTCGTGGAGCCGCCCAGGAAAAGGCTCCTCCTTGTTCTCTCAGAAGGGGAAGAGGAGGAAGTCCTTTCTGCAACAGTAAGTGAATGCCTTTATTTCTTCTTATTTGCTTCAGGCTACATCCTTTTAACACACTTTGATAACTTGGTTCTATTCTCAGGGCGGGGCGCTAGACGCCAAAGTCATTGCTGCGGAGGCGCCAGACGCTGAGGAAGCTGTTCTAGAGCCACTACCGATTGCCTTGGTGGGGTCTTCATCGGTCGTGACAACCGTGCCTTCGTTGGCCGCCACGGCCCCAGTTGAACCGTCCCCGGTCGTCCTACGTCGCCCTAGTGGTATTGTGACTCACTCGATAAGTGTTTGTTCTTATCATAACAAGTTTGTCTCTTTTTATATTTCGCTGCCTGTCTTTAACTAACGAACTTTTGCCCTCAGCCCCCCAGATCGACCTTGCCTCTGTCCATGGCCGTCATCATGCCGATCGCACCAGCGACTTCAGTCAATGTGCCGCTGACTCAGGAGCCGTCGGCTGAAGTTGAGCATGCGGTCGTCGAGTCTGCGGCCATTACTCTGCCGAACCGACCATTTCTTTCCTCGGTCGAGGTACCCGTGCCGCAAATGCCCCTGACCCAAGGGTCGACGGCCGTGACCGAGCTTACAGTTGCTGAGGTCTCCACCGTGCCACCAGTTGCTGAGGTGAACATTCTTTTGGTAACTGGCTTTTACATTCGTTTGGCCACTTCATACTTAATTGTTTTACTCTCTCAGGAGCCTGCTTCGTCAGATGACCTCGCCGGGCTACGCTAGCCTCTATGAGAAGGAGGTAGCTTAGCCTCGGCCACCCCCTTGTACAAGGACTCCAGGGCTGTCATCGAGCGTCTTTCGAGAATTCTTGTTCATGGGGGTCAACCATATGGCCAACGCCGAGACTTTCAAGGAGTTCCGGTCCTGCTTGAATACGGCCATGGCTCTTGGGTTGCTGGATTCAGCCCATCTGGACGAGCTGCAAATTCGCCTGGCCGAGGGCGAGGAAATGATCAGTCGGTACGCCGAAGCCGGGATGAGGATGACCGAGGGGTGCTCGCTTGAACATGAACTGGCGGAGATAAAGCAACAAACCCAACCTTCTATGGCTCAACTAAAGGAAAACGATCTCGTCGTTCAGAGAGAAAACGAAGAGCTTGCGTAGGTTGAGGCTCAAATTGCCGAGCTCCAGGCCCGTCGCGCACTCATCCTCGAGCGCCGAGATCATGCGATTGCGGCCGGCATGGAACTGAAATCCTCGGCTAAGCAGCTCTTGAGGACGGCACCATCAATCAGTTGAATTGGGATCGGTTCCAACAAAAACTATGCACCCTAAAGATGATATCAATAAGGAGGACCATCATCTTTGCTTTCAATCAGGGGGACCATCATCTTTGCTTTCACACTAGCCACCTAGAACACAACAAAAACAATTAAACAAAAAAAATAGACAAACCGACCTAGATCCAAATAGATCTAGACTATCTGGGGATGGGAAGGGGAGGAGAAGAGGGGATAAGAGGAAGGGAAAAGATGAGAGAGAAGGGAAAAGATGAGAGAAAAAGAATGGGAGATGAGGAGAGGAAGGGGTAGATTTTGCCCCGGGGGGGGGGGGGGGGTGGGGGGTGGGGGGCGGGCCAGTGGCCGCCTTCCCCCTTAGCTTCCTAGCAATAAATACTTTCACCCTCCTTTTGGATGAGGGAATTTAAAATTACATAGAATTCTAAAATGACGGAATTTAGATTTCTATCACCCTCCGTTTGGATGAGGGAAAATAACTCAGAATTTAGCTAAAAGTTGGAAATTTAAGAGGAAATATTGACAATTCTTGTTTGACAACTTAAGCGCGGAATTTATTAAATGACGTGCGGAAAAAATCGTGGAAACTGGGGCATCAAATTCCTGAGTTTAATTTCCACCAAAATGTGCTACATTTCACAATTTCCATAGTGCCATTTGCAAAATTTGACGTACATAAATTCAAACATTGAAATTTGCAATTGCCAAAAATTGAAATGACTGTTTGAATTTATGTTTGTCAAATTTTGTAAATGACAAAAATTATAGTGAAATACAAATTCATGCTTAATAGAAATTACGAAATGACACCTCTTTTGGCAGAAATTAAACTCGGGAATCTCGATCCGCAATTTCCACAATGTTTTCCTCGCATCATTTAATAAGTTTCATGCTTCAGTTGCCAAACAATAGAAATTTCAATTTCTCCCCTTCAATTCCCCATTTTTAGCTCAATCCCGAGTTATATTATCCAAACCACTACAAGAAAAACAGGTATTAGTGGCCAGCCACAAGGTCAAATAAACTACCAATTTTGGTCACTGAATGCAATTAGTGTCCAAATGTTGGTGGTCACTAGTAGTCTCTAGAAGCTCGTCACAAATTCTATTTAGTGACAATTCTTAAGTATGGGGCACTACAACACAACGAATTAGTAACTATCCCTGTATGGTCACTAATAAAAATGCTATTAGTAACCACAACTTTGGTCACTAAACGGCTTACAATTTGTTCACCAAATGGCTTACAATTTGGTAACCAAAACATGCATTTTGGTCACTGAAAGTGCGTCATGTGCACACATTGGAGGCCTTGAATTGAAAACGGATGGCGTATTCAATGGTCAAGAAGTCCGGTGTTGTCTGGACTAGGCCGGCTCTGTGTGTTTTTGATTAGATGAACCATTGACGTGAAGCGTCCAAAGATGGATCTTTGGGTCGAATAGTCCTTTTGGTGTAGGCATAGATGGGATTCATCCAGTTGGGGTCCTGCGAAGGGTTGGCAATGGGTCGTGTCGCGTCGGGTTTGTGTCATGTAAGACTTTTAAATGTGTCAGGAGTCCTGAACCCGTACATGACCCATTTATTAAACGTGTCAAGAATTCCAAACCAAACACTACCCTTTTAAAAACGGGTTGACACGACATGACCCGCGTAACCTGTTTACTAAACAGGTTGAGTTAGGTCACAAACAGGGAACCTACTTAGTAACCTATTTAATAACCTGCTTAAAATCTAAAATTTTATATTTCTTTTTAATGAAAATAGCCCTGTTATAAACTTTCCAAAATCACACTGAAATTTAAAAACTTCAAATACAAATTTATTAGTTCACTCCAAATCAAACATAAAACTTTGATCAAATTACAACATAAAATACAAATGACATTCCCAGCTCCAATGAAAAGAAAATATAAATTGAGCAAAAATTTAAACTTACACTAGGAAAAGGAAGAACTTGCTACACTAGGTACTTGAAAAGTAAAATCCTAAGTCTAGGGAAGGAAAGGTGCAAGACAAAAAATAGGTTTGTGTGTTTGATGAAGTGTGTCTTCTGCCTTCGATGAGCAAGGTTTATATAGGAAGTCCTTCAGCCCATGGGCTGGCCATTGAATGGCCAAAGATCAATTCCCTCAATATTCTTCCCTTTTGAAGCAACCTAAAGTCGTGGATCACGTCAGCGGAGATATTATGGTTGTTTGATTTTCTCTTGTTTTGGAAAATTCCAAATCGTCATCAACCTCCTTGATTTTTTTCATTGTGAGGCCTTCGTCATGTGCACACTGACCTCCAGAAATCTTGGGCACGAATCTGTAGCTTGGGCTTGAACCTCTGAGATTTCATCTTGACATCTGGTGGAACCTCGTGTCCTTTATAAGTTTTTAGAATTCTAGAGTTGGTTGACCATCCGCCAAGGTGAGTGGTATGGGAACTCCAAATATTTGGATGTTGGGCTTAGCCCCACGTTGAACTATCTTTGAGTTCTCAAAATATTCGAATATTGGGAACTCGGTGGACATACCTCCCGCTGAACTTTAACTCCCTCGGCGGAAATACTTCCCACTAACTCTCTCGGAGGAAATACCTCCCATCGAACTTCAACTCCCTCGCCCCAACTTTGCTTGCCCAAGTGTTGCAAGGAGGGCGCTAGGGTGCACAAGGAGAAAATCAGCCCCGGGCCAGCTTTTTGCAAGAGGAGTGGCTGGCCAAGGTATTTACGGAGTGCCCGGCCCAACTTTTTTAGAAGTGCTTGGCCACTTTTGCAAAAGGAAGCGTTCGGCCAATTTTGCAAGGATTCGCCCGGCCACTTTTGCAAGGATATGCCCGACCACTTTTGTAAAGGGAAGCGCCCGACCATATTTTTGAGAAGGTGCCATGGCCTTTGAATAAAACACCTTGATGACATTTTTGATAAAGCACCTTGGTTGCTAGGAATTCCGCCGCTAGGAATTCTCGACAGTTAGGAATTCCGCCGCTAGGAATTTTCCGCAGCTAGGAATTCTCGGCAGCTAGGAATTCTAGGCTGTTAGGAATTGCGCCACTGGGAATTCTCGGCCACTAGGAAGTCCTCCTTGGTGGATTGGGTGAATTTTGACCACCCCCAAATAAGTCAGTACATCTTGGCGTAAGCCCTTTTTACAATCTAAAGAAACTTGT
This sequence comes from Prunus avium, assembly GCF_965620075.1. NCBI lineage: Eukaryota > Viridiplantae > Streptophyta > Magnoliopsida > Rosales > Rosaceae > Prunus > Prunus avium. The sequence continues at coordinate 5,568,773 of NC_142290.1, forward strand.
GCAATGCAATCTAACAATTTATGTTTCCTCCCTTGTGAACCTCTAACATACTTAATACTTTCCCTAATTTTTACCAATGAATCATCAATGTATTTTAACCCATCTTGCACTATCAAGTTCAGAATGTGAGCATAACATTGAACATGAAAAAAGTTCCCATTCATTAATAGTGCATTCTTCAAGTTAAGCTGCCCCTTTAACAACATAACAAAAGCATCATTTGAAGATGCATTGTCCAAAGTCATTGAGAAAAGTTAGCACCTTGACTGCTAGGAATTCTCTGCAGTTAGGAATTCCGCCGCTAGGAATTCTTGGCAGTTAGGAACTCTAGGCCGTTAGGAATTGTGCCACTAGGAATTCTCAGCCACTAGGAAGTCCTCCTTGGCAGATTGGGTGAATTTTAATCACCCCTAAACAAGTCAATACATCTTGGCATAAGCCCTTTTTACAATCTAAAGAAACTTGTGCAACACAATTCTAACAATTTATGTTTCCTCCCTTGTGAACCTCTAACATGCTTAATATTTTCCCCACTTTTCCCCAATGAATCATCAAGGTGTTTTAACCCATCTTGCACTATCAAGTTAAGAATGTGAGCACAACATTGAACATGAAAAAAGTTCCCATTCATTAATAGTGCATTCTTCAAGTTAAGCTGCCCCTTTAACAACATAACAAAAGCATCATTTGAAGATGCATTGTCCAAAGTCATTGAGAAAAGTTTCTTTTCCAACCCCGAACTAGTTAACAACATATAGATTTTTTCACATAATGCAACACCGCTATGAGGAGGAGGCATAAAACTGACATTCAAAAATCTTTTTAGCATCAACAAAATGGACAGTGAGAGAAAGATAACCATCTGTGATTATAGAACTCCACAAATCAAATGTCAAACAAACTCTTCCAAGAATTGAATCCAAAAGTTCCTTAAGCTTAACCTATTCTCTATTGTACAAACGCAACACATCAGCTCTTGCAGTATTTCTAGATATGATATCAGCAAAAATGTAATTAAACACTTCCCTAATTCCAGCATACTCAACAAATTGAAAGGGCAGTTCATGCATGATAATTGCCATCACTATTAATTCACGAAATTTATTAGGATCAAATTTAGCAGACCTTCTTATGATAGACCTTTCAGATTTAGATAATAATAACTTGCCCAAATCACGAGTATCAGATTTCAAACAAGAATCAAGATGACGCTTCAAATTTCCAGTACCATATCTACTATCACACAGGTATTTATGACCACATTTCATGCACTTTGCATAAAGCTTATTATTTGGATCGACAGGAAGAATTTCAAACTGAGTCCATACATGTGATGTGAGTTTTCTACGTCTCTTACCAACTTGAGTTATAGCAACTGCATTGTTGATAAACGGATCTGAATCTTGCGCATTACTTCTAGCTACTCCACCGTCAAAACTATCACAACCATCTTCAAAAGTATCCATCTGTATGAAACATAAAATAACATTGGATGAGTTTTTTTTTTTTTTTGGAGAAACATACACCAGCAAAAGAGAGAGAGAGAGAGAGAGAGAGAGAGAGAGAGAGAGAGAGAGAGAGAAATATCCCATTCTAATTATTTATTTAAATATCTCATTCTTAGTAACAAAGAAAACAAACACCATCAAAACAAACAAACACCAACAAAAGAGAGAGTGAGATTGAGGGGGAAGATACCTGAGAGGTTATCGCAGAAATGTAGAGATGCAGAGATGGAAAGGGAGACACTCAAATCTAGATCCCAATATGAGGCCTCAACCCCTAGTATTTCCCAATTTGTTGTAGGATATTTGAGACACATAGATGAAGGGAAGACATAGAGAGAGATGAGAGGGAGTGGAGACCCAGAGAGAGACAAGAGAGAGGGAGAGACTCAATGGAAGGGAGATGGAAAGACTAAGAGGGAGGGGGAGACGCAAAGGGAGGGGAGACGCAGAGAGAGATGAGAGGGAGGGGAGACGCAGAGAGAGACTAGAGGGAGGGGAGATGCAGAGAGAGACAAGAGAGAGGGAGAGAAGCAAAGGAAGGTAGATGGAAAGACTAAGAGGGAGGGGGAGACGCAAAGGGAAGGAGATGCGATAAGGGTTTGGTTTGGAGGCGGGTGTGTGAAGTGAGATAGGTATCAAATTAATATTATATATGTGTTTTTTTTCTAGGGTTTCCAATTAAGCGAGTTATTGGGTGTTAAGGGATTTACCCGACCTATTTAATAAACGGGTTAAACATGTATTTTAGCTGGTTGGCGGGTTGACCCAAAATCCACCTGTTCAATAAAATGGGTCATAACGAGTTGACCCAAAAATTACCCAATTATTTATCGTGCAGGTTTGGCTTGTGTTTTTTTCGTGGAGGTTTCGAGTTGTGTAACAGGACGTATCGGAAATTGTCATCCCCAGTCTTGCCAAATGGCATGTACCTCAGCTTCAGTTGTGCTAGGTCGAGCAAGTACTTCGATCGGTACGCGCCACCCGACTTAGTCGTCGATGGTCGATGCTAGTCGTGAAAGAGCATCGGCATGGCTGTTCTCGGATCTTTCCTGAATTTGGTAGGCACTGAATTGTTTGAGCAATTGGTGGGCTTGTGTTAAGTAACCCACCATCGACTTGTCCTTTGCCCTCAAATTCGGTGGTAATATGATTGACGAAGAGTTTAGAGTCGCTGCAGATGTTGATCTGTTTGGCACCCATATCTTTGGCAAGCCGAATGCCGCCTGGGAGGGATTCATACTCGGCTTCATTGTTGGAGGCCTTGAATTGAAAACGGGTGGCGTATTCGATGGTCGTTATGTTTGGTGTTGTCAGAACTAGGTCGACTCTGTGCACTGCAGATTGGATGAACCATCGACGTGAAGCAACCAAAGAGGGATCTTTGGGTCGAAAAGTCCTTCGGCTGGGGGTGGGCTCGGCAGTGATGGGGATGGTGATAAGTGAATTATTTCCTATATTTTTATACCTCTTATATTTGGTTTTTGTAGGGAAAGTTAATTAAAAAGAGCATTATTACCTTACTTTTCTTATTTTCAGCTATTCTGCACTCTTGGAAGGATTTCGACTGAAAATCGACTTTTCAAATGAAGACCTTTCCGATTTTTCCTAGTGGCTTGTGATATATGCTTGGAAAGCTTAGAGATCAAGCTACGTTTCTCATATTTTCCAGAATTTTCTAGGAAGTGGAATAATCCCAAAACGTGCGTTCAATTTGGCTAACGTGTTTCCAAGTCAAAGAAGGATTCTGTCCTAGTTTGTTTCCTTCATTGTTTGGGATTTTGTTTTGCTTTAGGAGAGTTTTTCCAAACCTTTTAAGAGTTTTTTTCTTCCTTATGTTTTTGCTTATGCCGAATTCTATGATTACGTATAACTAATTTTTTGTTGCTAGGGCATGATGTAGCCCTAGTATGATAATCTAGTTTTCTTATTTTACATATCTATTGATTGCCATTTGATGTTGGATTCTTAATCACTGTGCTTAATAACTTGGTTGATTATCTTGATGCTTGATCACCGCCTAGACTTTTAATTGAGTTAATCGGATGCAAATTAGAGTAAATACCATACTTAATTTAAGGCTTGCTTCTTATGATTAGGATTTGCAATTCGTCTAGGGTAAATACCATACTCCTAGGGTTTACATGCTTGTTGGAGGTTTTCACTGATCTTAATGAGTTTCTATGTATTCATATTTGACCTAAATACCATAGGCGAATTGTATGTAGGGATATACGAGTTAGCCTAAATACCATAGGTAATTCATGAAAAAAGAAAACTAAGCGGTGACATCAAATGGTTAGTTAATAGGTAGGTGAATAAGAGGCTAGATCTAATTACTAGTGGTGAATTCATTGTCCTAGTGCTCAAGTGAATTTGACTTTCTCATCTTTGTGTTTCGTGACTTTCTACTTGTTTTGTCTTTTAATTTCAGTGTTAATTAAATCATCATTTCAAAAACCCCTTTTGTGTTTACGTGAGTATGCTACATGTTTAATTTCTTGTTTATATAATTAGAGCAGTTAAAGTATTTTGTGAAGTAAATTAGGTTAGACTAATTGGAAGTTGAACTCAATCCTCGTGGGAATGACCTCATATTTGCTATACCGAATTACAATTGACCTTGTGCACTTGCTAGTATAATTTGTGTTCAGACTAATCTTTATAATCTCCATTTTGCAGGTTGTCTAAAATTCACAACAGTTACATTTTCTAATTTCCGAAGAATACCCCTACTAATTGACTATAAGATGTTAGAACAAATAATTATAATATAGTAGACCGAGGTTACCTCAGTGGTGAGGTCCCTCCCCCTTCCCCCTTCGTCACCCGTTCAAATCCTAGGAAAAATGCCTCCCTCCCCAAAACAATGTATCTATCGCTAATTCTAAAAATAAATATAAAAAAAGTATTATAATATATTAAGGAAGTAAAACACAACAACTTAAAATAAATTGGTGTCGGGGTCTTTTTCCATCCAATGGCTTGTTCGGGCTTGTTGATTATTTGACCGCCATAGAGTGGTGAATCAAGCCTTCATTGCCCCTTTTTCTGAGTTAGTGAGAACTAGGCCCAAATCATCCCGAAGGAGAAGCAAGTCATAAGGGGGTACTATGCTATTCTTTCAGCAGCTGCGTGTTTTGTGTTGACATTTCGGGCAACTCTGAAAATGTTGAATAGATCTTGTACTAACTTGGCATGAGAGCTTGGAGTGTGGGAGCTAAAGACCCACAAGTTTAGTAAATGAGAATTAACGCATGTGCTTAGCTTGGTGTTGGTTATGCTTGAGTTTGGGTGTTGAGAACTTGTTTTCTGAAGCTCTGGCTATGGTGGTTTAAGAGTTTCAAGAGAAGGAGAATGGAAGGAAAAGCTTGAAGCTTGAAGGCTATGGTGTTTATAGCTTGGCAGAGTATGAGGAGGAAGGAAAGGCTTGGAGTTATGTTTGGTGAGGCTTCATAGAGAAGATGATGGTGCGTAAGTTTTGGAACCGATCCGAAATCAATTGATTAACAATTATGCAATACACCAACCACTCAAATTTGGAATGAACTGCCCAAAATTTCTTACACCTATTGATTTAGGATCGAGCCCAAAACTTGGGAAACAACATAATATGGTGGGAGGAGTCATTTGGTGTGTTTTGAGTGAAATCCAATCGCTAGAACTATGCAATACACCAACCACTCCAATTTAGAACGAATTACCTTTGAACTTGAATTGTCCAATTTCTTACACCTATTGATTTCGGATCGAGCCCAAAACTTGGGCAACATCATAATATGGTGGGAGGTGTCATTTGGTGAGTTTTGAGTGAAATCCAATCCCTAGAACTATGCAATACACCAACCACTCCATTGAAGGAACGAACCGCCTTTGAACTTGAATTGTCCAATTTCTTACACCTATTGATTTCGGATCGAGCCCAAAACTTGGGCAACATCATAATATGGTGGGAGGAGTCATTTGGTGAGTTTTGAGTGAAATCCAATCGCTAGAACTATGCAATACACCAACCACTCCAATTAGGAACGAACTGCCTTCGAACTTGAATTGTCCAATTTCTTACACCTATTGATTTCGGATCGAGCCCAAAACTTGGGCAACATCATAATATGGTGGGAGGAGTCATTTGGTGAGTTTTGAGTGAAATCCAATCGCAAGAACTATGCAATACACCAACCACTCCAATTAGGAACGAACTGCCTTTGAAATTTAATTGTCCAATTTCTTACACCTATTGACTTCGGATCGAGCCCAAAACTTGGGCAACATCATAATATGGTGGGAGGAGTCATTTGGTGAGTCATTGAATCGGAACATCCGGGGCTCCGATGTACGATCCGCGAATTCCGATACGATCCTAGAGATGCCTAGATCAACATATATTGAAATGAAGTCGATCCAACGGTCCGAACATTTTGAACCCGGATAATGCCTAATATGCAATATCCGATCGACGATCAAACTATAACCAAATTCAAGTCTGAGCATACCGTCGTGCTTGAGAGGACATGAGGATCATTTTAGGAGCAAGAGGGACACCTAAACCGTGTCTACGCGTAGCCACACGCGTCGGCAGCGCGTGGGTGTCCAAAGCGATTCCGGCGATCGAACAATCTCTAAACTGCCTGTCAAGACTTATACCTTCATGATCAAGACATTGAGTGGAGCAACTTTTATTCTTGGTCAAACCCCAAAAAGTAACCGGAGATGGCCAAAATCAAGGGCCGAAACCGACCAAAACTTTAATCGCTTATTTGACAACCAAAACGCAGAAATTAATCCTGAACAACCCAACCAACAGCTAGAACACATTGAGAGGATGAGAAAGCATACCAAGTTCGAAGAATTTGGTGGCCGAAATCACCAAACGAGCTCCGAGAAGTTATGGGTAAAACCGGTAGGTTTTTCGCAAATTCTAGCGAGATTCGGCGGTTGTTGTGGCTGCAAAGGGTCAGGATGGGAAGGCGACATGGCACTGGTTCTTTTGGTGCCAACCTTGTAGAGTTTGGTGGTTGGATGAGACGGTGGTGGCTCAAAGAGCCGTCGGATGAACAGTGTCGGGGGTGGGGGGGGGGGGGGGGGCGCTATTTGCATGGGAGGGAGGGAGGGAGAGAGAGAGAGAGAGAGAGAAAAGAAGAAAAAAAATCAGATTTTAAAAACTGGAGTTTGAAATATTTACGGTTATGCCACTGGGCTTCCGTAGCTCGTAACTTCCTCGTTACAACTTCGATTTGAGCCCACTGCATGTCTACGGACTCAACTCAACATGATCTACTCAGAGAATATTCTATGTATTGCAATTGTGCAAACTAAATCCTTAGACCTAAGGCATCATAGAAGTCTTGTGATTATGTTGTTTGTCTTTGAGGACACTATATAGTTGTGTTGTAGAAGACATAATCAAAACGTGTTTATAAGGACTCTCAATAAAATCATGAAGGCAAATGAATGTACAACAAGGAATCTCTATTCTCAGTAAAGAGAAAGAATACTCCAATGATATGATTGATCAAATTTTTGCGCAAAGTAGCAGATAATATTTGAAAGAAGAGGTCTTTAAATCTTACCAGGATAATCATATAAAGGAATAATTCATATTAGGATATTTGACATTAGATTCCATTATCTAATAATGTGAATAAAGAGTCACTACAAAAAAAAAATGGTCTTTTGCGACAAACTTTATTCGATGGCCCCTAAATATTGTCGGAAAAGGTCCTTTTTTCGACTAAAAAATGTTAGCCGTCGGAAATATGTCAATATGATGCATTTTATTTCCGACTCTGAATGTAACCTCGAAAAAAGTCTCCATGGATGTCGGAAATACATTGTTTTTAGGCAGGAAGCCTTGGCACCAGCTGTATTACCGACAAAACGCATGGCCATCGGAATTGTAATGGTTATTTCTGAGGGGTTGTTTTTGCCCCTGGAAATAGTCACTTATTTCCGAAGGAAAATATGTCTTCTCTGTAATGAGTCTACATTTCCGAGGGCAATTATGTGCGGTCAGAAATAATTGCATTTTACCGACGACATGTTTTGCTTGTTGAAAATAGTTGTCGATTTCCGACGAATAATTTTTGTTGTCGGAAGTAAATTTTCATTTCCTATTGCAATTAACCGCTGTCAGAAATAGTTATTATTTTCTGTGGTATATAACTTGCATCAAAAAAAGTCATCGAAAAAGTTGAAAGCATATGTTAAAAAAGCAAGTTCCAAAAAGCCACCACCTCTCTAATCTCTTTCTCTAATAACTACACATGTTCCCAGGCTTCCAAATTGTAATAACCTCCCTATTCTATAGTGTTATTAATTATATATAACAAATTTGTAAATTGTCTTTTATATCGAAGTGTACAAACATTAGATAGTCAGTTTTTAACAATTGTTATTATACTTGATATTTGAAAGGTTTACACCTCAACGATTCATATGGAATTGGGGTAGGAGTGGTACTATGTGAGGATATAATTGATTAAAAAGATGAATTCCTAATGGGTTAGTTCTACAGGAATTATAATACCATCTCCCACCCAAGAATTGAATTCCTCCAAAATCAGGAATACTTATTTAAAATAATTTGAAGTCGTTACACTTCCCTGTTGGCAATACTTATTTAAAATATAATGTACATTTTAATGCCACAAAGGTTAATTTTTTTATTTATTCTCCAATAAAATCACCTTATAGCTCATGTTTCGTCCTTTATATGTTATCACACTGCATCTCCTTGATTAATGCCGAAGAGTTCCACAATTATATAATGCCGAAGAGTTCCACAATCATATAATGATCACAATGATTGGAACTACTTGTATATATTAAGAATCCAAATCAACCATTCATTTGATCAAAATCCGATCCGCTCCTAGGATGCCTTAATGCATAACAATTTTCACTATATATTTCTATTATGATGAAATAGATTGAACTATATTTTTTTTAAAGTAATTCATTTCATATGATAAAAGACAATAGATTGAACTATATTTTTTTAATAAGTAATGCATCTAATAAAATATAATAGATTGAACTATATTTTTTTTTTAAGTAATTCATATGATAAAGTGTAATTCATATAATTCATATGACCTGGGCCCGTGCTTTTTAGAGGAAGCTCCTAGTTGGATTGGTTTTAAAGTGTTGGATGATTTGCTTGGGGTCGTGAGGACTCGAAAGGTCTGTTTTAATTAGTCTGCTGGTTGTTTTTGTTCTTTGGGGTGCCTAACCCCCTTAATTCACCAAAAAAAAGAAGATAATAGAGCTATATCTTTTTAAAAAGTAATCCGATAAGGCTTTTAGATTTTTTTTATTTTACTTTTTTTTCCAAATTTTATTTTTGCAAAGTCTACGGCTTACAGAATTTTTTGAAAAAAGATAAATTATTGAAAAATTAACTCCCGCTCTAGGGGAATGAAAAAAAAGGAAAAAAAAAAACCACAACACAAAATTATCGCGCGCAAGTCTTCACGATCTACCTTAGGTATTCTTCTTCATAGTTTCTTCTTCTTCTTATTGTTAGAATGTTCAGACTATGATCTGAACCATTTGGATTTTTGGTAGATGGATCTCCAGATCTTAGAGAAAAATGAAAAATGCAGAGATTGAGAGAGAGAGAGATGAAAACCAGAAATGAGCTTAGAGAAGAAGCAATGAGCTATTGCTTCACTCACGCACTCACTGTGCATATATTACTGTTGGAATATTCCTCTTTACATCATTCAAAATCTAACCCTTCATTTCACTACCCTATGAGATAATGACACCTGGCACAAAGCTATTACATTCTTTGCTATACACTTGGACTATGATCCAATGCAGCCTTTTAAACAAAGAATAGAAACTTCCTATTCTGATTACATTTCAGCAATCACACTTATACACCAACACTCCCTTCTAAGTGTTGTGCTGAAATGACTCCTAAAGCTTTCCTCAAATATTCAAATCGATCTCTTGCCAAAGGCTTGGTGAAAATATCAGCAAGCTGCTCTTTAGTTTTGCAATACAGTAGATCAATCTCACCATCTTGAAGTGCATCTCGAATGAAATGAAACCTTCGATTAATATGTCTGGTCTTGTGATGATGAACTGGATTCTTCGATATTGCAATAGCTGAAGTGTTATCACATAGCAATTTAGTTGGTTCTACTTGCTCTTCCCCAAAGTCTGACAACACAAACCTCAGCCAAATAGCTTGTGCAGTAGCTTCTGCTGCACTCATATACTCAGCCTCTGCAGTTGAAAGAGCGACACTGCTTTGCTTGATTGAAGCCCAAGAAAAAACACCTGACCCCAAGTTAAATGCGTAGCCGGATGTGCTTCTCATGTCATCCTTACTTCCACTCCAATCACTATCACAGTAACCTATTAGCACTGCCCTTTTTCCCTTTTCATAAGCAATTCCATAATTCATAGTACCTTGAATGTATCTCAGCACTCTCTTTGCTGTTCCCATGTGCTTCTTGGTTGGATTATGCATGAATCTAGCCAAGAGGCTTGCTGCAAACATGATATCTGGTCTGGTTGCAGTCAGGTAGAGCAAACTCCCCACCATTTGCCTATACAAAGTTTCATCTGCTAGATCACTTCCATCCACCTTTGACAATTTTTCATTCATAGCCAATGGTGTTGCAACAGACTTGCAGTCCTTGAGTCCAAACTTGTCAAGCAGAGTCTTTGCATACTTCTTCTGGTGTAAGAAGATGCTGGTATCAGTTTGTAGAACTCCAAGGCCAAGGAAGTGATGAAGCAATCCTAGGTCAATCATCTCATATTGCCTCATCATCTCATTCTTGAATTCAGCCATCATTTCTGTTGAGCTCCCTGTGTAGATAATATCATCTACATATAGTGATACAATGAGAATACCACTTGGAGACATCTTAGTGTACAATGTAGCTTCACTTGGACTCCTATGAAAACCAGCTTTAGTAAAGTAGGAATTTATCTCTTCATACCAAGCTCTTGGAGCTTGTTTCAAGCCATATAAAGCCTTCTTAAGCCTATACACCTTATCTTCATTGCCTTGTATCACAAAACCAGATGGTTGATCCACATACACTTCTTCATTTAGCACTCCATTAAGAAATGCCGACTTTACATCCAGCTGAAACAGCCTCCAATTTCTCTGTGCAGCTAAAGCCACCAAAGTTCTCACAGTATCCAGTCTTGCCACTGGTGCAAAGGTCTCATTGAAGTCTATTCTAGGCTTCTGAGAATATCCCTTTGCTACCAACCGTGCTTTGTTCTTCTGCACAGACCCATCCAGGTTCAGTTTTGTCTTATAGACCCATTTAACACCAATAATTGGTTTGTCAGATGGTCTATTTACAAGTTCCCAAGTGTGGTTTTTGTTTATCATCAGAATTTCATCTTCCATAGCTTTCTTGCAGGAATCATCCTTTGCTGCTTCTTCAAAACTCTCTGGTTCTATGATGCACATATTGCATTTCTCATAGATTTCTGCAATGCTCTTGTACTTGCGAGGTGTGTGATCATAATCCTGGAAGCTTGGCATTCTTTCTTGATCACTAGATTCAGTACTAGTGCCAAATATTTCACCTTCTTCACCTTGTACTTCAGAATTACTGATGGTTTCTTCTTGTCCTTGCTTATTTGAAGTTGTTTCAGCAATTGGAATCATCACACTTCTTTCTTTCTGTGTATTCCAATCCCAGCTTGCATTTTCATTAAACACAACATCTCTAGACACAATTATCTTTCCAGTTTCAAGACTATAAAGTTTGTACCCCTTTTCACAGCTTCCATAGCCTAAGAAAATGCACCTCTTGCTTGTCAAATTCAGCTTCTGCCTGTGTTGACTTGGAACATGAGCATAGCACAATGATCCAAACACTTTCAGATGCTTAACTCCAGGCTTCCTTCCACTATAAGCTTCAAATGGTGTTCTTTTATTCAAAGCTTTGGTTGGACACCTGTTCAAAATATAAACTGATGTATTAACAGCTTCAGCCCAAAATTCAAGAGGAATCTTCTTCTCTAGCAACAAACACTTTGCCATTTCCACAATCGTTCTGTTTTTCCTCTCTGCTACACCATTTTGCTGTGGTGTATATGGAGTTGTCAACTGTCTCTCTATGCCTATATCTGCACAGAACCTATCAAACTCCCCTGAGGTGTATTCTCCTCCTCGATCACTTCTAAGCTTGTTTAATTTATAACCACTCTGCAATTCCACAGTGGCTTTGAATCTCTTGAATACACTCAGAGTCTCAGACTTTTGTCTTAAAAAAGAAACCCAACACATTCTTGTGCTGTCATCTATGAAAGTGAGAAAATATCGATTTCCAACTTTTGTAGTTGTTTGCATTGGACCACAGATATCACTGTGTACAAGCTCTAGAGGAGTTGATGCTCTAGTAGAGGCTTCCTTTGGAAATGACTCTCTGCACTGTTTGCCTAGAATACAACCTTCACAGACCTCTGTAACAGCTGTAATTTCTGGCAATCCCACAACCATTTCCTGTTCTTGCAGTAACTTCAGACTGCTCATATTTAGATGCCCCAATCTTCTATGCCACATTTCAGTAGAGTGACAAACACTTGCCTTATAGGCAAAATGCATTTCAGCCTCCAATTTGATTGGGAAACTTCGATTTCCTCTCATTTGTATCCTTGCAATCAAATTGGAATAAGAACTGTCATTGTAAATCTCCACCTTGTGATCTCCAAACACCAAGTAATAACCATGCTCTATCATCTGGCCCACACTCAGTAAGTTTTCTTTCAAACCAGGCACATGCATAACTTCTTTGATATACTTTTTCCCCATTTTGGTTTCAACCACAAGGCTGCCCTTACCAGTGACTTCAACAAGCTGCCCAGTTCCCATTTCAACTTTTGCAGTCACATTTCTGTCAATGTCAACAAGTAGATCCTCCCTTCCTGTCATATGGTTGCTACATCCACTGTCCAAGTACCACACCTCATCACCTCCTTTTCTACTAGCATTAGTTTTATTGCTAGCATAAAACATAGTTGGAGTAGCATCTACTTGGTTGGCATAGTTGACTTGCTGTGTTGGTTTCTTACTATAACAATCTTTGGCTATGTGACCAAGTTTGTCACAGTTGAAACACTTTGGTTTGCCCTTGAATCGACACTCTCCAAAGTGTAATTTGCCACAGTGCTTGCAAGGATTTTTAGCACCATCATTTGGTTTGTTATCCCACTTCTTGCCTTTTGATTTCCAACTCTTATTTTGCTTAGAAGCTTGATCACCAGTTTTAACTGATTTGGCATCCACACTGAGGCTAGCAAATGCCTTCTCAGTTTTGTTTTCAGAGTGTCTGTCCAGCCTTAATTCAAAACTCTTCAATGAGGCCACTACCTCCTGTACTTCAATTACATTCAGATCTCTCGAATGCTCAATAACAGAGCAGATAGAATCATAGGCAGATGGCAAACTAATGAGCAATTTTTGAACAACCCTTCCCATAGGCAATTCCTCCCCATAACTTCGCATTTGATTTATCAAATCAAACAATTTGGTAATATAAGCAGTTAATGATTCATCATCTTTCATCCTTGTATACTCAAACTCTCTTCTAAGGCTTTGTAATTTAACACCTCTTACCTGCTTATCTCCATGGTATTCTTGCTGCAGAATGTTCCAGGCACCTTTTGATGTCTCCTCATGAGAGATTCGTGGGAATATCTCATCTGAAACTGCTCCTTGAATCAATCCAAGAGCCTTAGCATCCTTCGTGAGTACCTCAGCAACCATGTCTTTCCCACTACCACTTGATTCTTCTTTCTCCTTTTTCTTAGCATCAGATTCATCTGACTTCTTCAGATCTGTACTATCAAATCCCTTTATCACCAAATCCCACAGTCCATGAGATTTGAAGATGGTCTTCATCCTTATACTCAAGAAATCATAGTTCTCACCATTGAAAATTGGTGCTCTCAATTCACCACCACTTGACCCAGCCATGTTAGACTCAGATCTGCAGAACTCAAACTCAGCTGCAGCTTCGATAGCTCACCAATTCAAACGCCCAGTGTTAATTGATCGAACCTGGCTCTGAGGCCATGTTAGAATGTTCAGACTATGATCTGAACCATTTGGATTTTTGGTAGATGGAGCTCCAGATCTTAGAGAAAAATGAAAAATGCAGAGATTGAGAGAGAGAGATGAAAACCAGAAATGAGCTTAGAGAAGAAGCAATGAGCTATTGCTTCACTCACGCACTCACTGTGCATATATTACTGTTGGAATATTCCTCTTTACATCATTCAAAATCTAACCCTTCATTTCACTACCCTATGAGATAATGACACCTGGCACAAAGCTATTACATTCTCTGCTGTACACTTGGACTATGATCCAACGCAGCCTTTTAAACAAAGAATAGAAACTTCCTATTCTGATTACATTTCAGCAATCACACTTATACACCAACACTTATGTCTTCTATGACCAAAAAAAAAAAAAAACACTTATGTCTTCATCTTTTTCTTTTTCTTCCAATTTCTTATGTTTTGTTTCTCTCTATTGACTCTGCTTCTTATTTACAAGAATTCAAACTCAGGTTTGTCTATCAATTCTCTCTTTGATTTGTAACGTTTGAGTAGTTGTGTGAAAATTACTATGTGTTAAGATATATCATATGAGTTTTGATATTCAATTGATTGGTTTATCAGATTTGTTTGATAATAGGCTATGTGGGTTTGGGTTTTTTGTTGGGTTATTATGGGAGAAGTGAGGGAAGGTTGAGGACGCAATTAGAGAATATGCAAAATTGCACTACTGCTAGTTGATTATGACATAAAGTTATTTGCTTTTTATTGACTTACTCAATTTGCAAAATTACAAGTTAATCTGTTTATCTTTTTTATTTTCTGTCAATTTGGAATTTTCTCTTAGTTTGTTTGTTTTTTCCTGAATATATTTAAGTGTTGATGGCATCTTTTAGTTAAATACTTTGTTATGTAGTTATGGCTTGTAAAAGAATGAAAGAAACAGAACAAGTTTTGGTATGTATAAAGTTTTGTCATTAAAAAATAATGAAAGAAACAGAACAAGTTTTGGTAGTGTCTAGTGTTATGTATTATGTATATGATCGATGTAGTGTCTAGTGTTTATGTATATGATCGATGGATGCACCAAAATTAATAGCAGTGATATTCTTTAAAGATCAAAATCCAAAACTCTAACTAGTACTATTAGTGTTTGTTCAATGCTAAAGTCACAAAATTTGATCACCAAATAAACATGTTTGTAAAGTGTATCCATATGCATGTCATTGTCATCCCTTAGGCAAGATATACTTTCCATCGCAACTTCACGCTTACAAAATGTCATGTTCCAAATGAAGCCAAAAACAAAAGAGAGGAAAAAGAATCTTACAGGTTGTAGGTCCTCTCTCTTGAGCCAAAGATTAGCATGGAGCTTCTAAAAGAGCTGTGGAGCATAGTCCAATGGGGACTCAATGGAAACATCATAAACAGTAGACGTCAAAATTTTTGTCGAGGTTTTGGCTATTAAAAAAAAGGCACACTTAAGGTTTTGGTTATAAAAAATAAAATAAAAAAGGCACACAAAAGTAAATAAATTCCATGTCTTTGAATCCTCTGTCATCCGCTTTATATTCTCTAATTCTATTTGTTCTCTAAGCTTTAGTTTCTTTCATATTTTATACCATAAATTGTACTCTTCACTAGTAAAATTAATTGATTGAGAACGTGGAACTTTGGGATTAGGCCTCTGTAACAATAACCATATTACCCAGCCAATGTAATATGCCAATTGTTATTTGTCTTTTACTATAATTTGTTTCTATCTTGTCTCAATCAAATGTAGATAATATGTCAATTGATAAATTATGGATGCGATCAGGGAGGTCAACACATGAGTATTTTACTGGAGTTGCCAATTTTATTGATTACGCATATAAGCATCTGAAGTATGATGACATGAAAATTTATTTTCCTTGCATTAAATGTAGTAATAGGGATAGACGGGTTCTTGATGAAGTACACCAACATCTTCTGTTTAAGGGTATTAGGCCTGATTATACTCGATGGTATTTGCATGGGGAGGATGAGGATAATGATAGTGATGAAAGTGATAGTAATAGTAGTAACAGAAATGAAGTGGATAATCTAGAGTTAGACCTGGCAATATTACACACGACCCGTTAACACGATACGAATTCGCACGAAATTATCAGTATTTGGGTTGAGCTTAATGGGTCGGGTTGAAAACGGGTGAACCCGTTAGCCACCCGTTAAGCTAACGGGTCGTGTCGGGTCAATTCGCGAATATTCGCATCCACCCGTTAAGGAGGGTAATTTTGTAAATTTTCAAAATGTTTTTTTTTATAAACATATCTTAATTCCTAACACCAAACATATGCTTTTTTTTCCTGTCACTTTTTATCTCTCCATCTTTCCCACTCTCTTTTTTAATATTATTTTTCCTTCAACTCATTCTCTCTCCGTGACTCTTTCACTTTTTTTCTTCTTCTTTCCCCTTCTCCTCTCCATCTCTCTCCGTGACTCTTCACTTTTTTTCTTCTCTTTCCCCTTCTCTCCATCTCTCTCTTTTCTTCTTCTTCTTTCCCCTTCTCTCCAGCTCTCTCATTTTTCACTTTCTTCTTCTTCTTTCTGTCATTCTCTATCTCTCCTTTTTTTTTCTTTTTTTCTTTTTTATAAAAAAAAATTCTCTTCTTCTCTCCACTCAACAGACTCAGCCCAGCCAAGAGAAGATTGTTGTGAAATGGAGACCTTCATCACAGCGACATCACCTGAGATTTTAGATTTCTTCATGTACTTCCCCATCTCTCTTTATTCCTCCGTTTTTGCTGCTGTTGTTGGGTTTTAAGGTTGGATTGAATGAGAGTGACTGTGAAAGTGGTTACCCAAGAGAGAGAGAGATGGAGGGACCAATTTTGTAAGATACGTTGAGACTGAAACGAAGAGGGAAAGAGGGAAGAAAAGTTAGGGCTGGGGTTTGGGGGAAGAAGAGTTAGCATTGGGCAATTTTTTTTTTTTTTGCTGTTTATTCTTAACGGGTCGTGCGGATTATTCGCGAATTGTAACGGGTCGTGTTTGGGTTTGATATTTTTCACCCGTTAAGTTAACGGGTCGTGTCGTGTTCAACCCGTTACCTTAACGGGTTAACACGAACACTATCCGGAACCCGTTAAAACGACCCGTTTGCCAGGTCTATCTAGAGTCAATTGATGACATGCACGATTTAATAGAAGAAGTTTTTCCGCAAGAGCCAAATGGAGATGCAGGAAAGTTTTACAAATTGTTAGAAGAGGCGGAAGAGCCATTGCACACGGGTTGTGAGACATACTCCAACCTGTCTTTTGTTGTTACCTTGATGCATATCAAGTGCAGCAATAATTGGAGCAACAAATCTTTTAACATGTTGCTGGAAGTGTTGAAAAAAGCATTTCCTTTTTGTAAAAGGTTGCCTACAACAAAGTATGGTGCAAAGAAGATTGTTAAAGATCTTGGCCTTCATTATGAGAAGATTGATGCATGTAAGAACAATTGTGTAATCTATTATAAGGAGCATGAAAATTTATCTCAATGTCCTACATGTAAGATTTCACAATGGAAGTCACAAGGCCGGGGTGGGAAAGAGAAAGGTAAAAAGGCTCCCTGGAAGGTGTTGCGTTATTTTCCACTAACGCCAAGGCTTTAAAGATTATTTATGTCTTCTAAGACTGTTGTAGATATGAGATGGCATTATGAGGAACGAATGAAAGATGGTGTATTAAGGCACCTAGCAGATTCTAAAGCTTGGAAATCTCTTGATAGAATACATGAGTCTTTTGGTAATGAGTCGCGCAATGTACGACTTGGTTTGGCAATTGATGGATTCAACCCCTTTGGCAATATGAGTGTGAAGTATAGCTTATGGCCAATCCTTCTATTCCTACACAACCTTCCTCCATGGATGTTGATGAAAGAGCCTTATGTCTTCTTGTCTTTACTTATACCAGGAAAAAAAGGCCCTGGTCAAGATATTGATGTATACATGAGGCCATTGATAGATGAGTTGCAAGACTTATGGGAAATTGGCGTTGAAACATATGATATATCTACAAAGCAGAATTTTCAAATGCGAGCTGCAATCACGTGGACTATCAACGACTATCCTGCATATGCTTATATGTCAGGTTGGAGTACACAAGGAAAATTGGATTGCCCATGTTGTGGGTTCGATACCTCACATCTTAGTTTACGTCATGGCTCCAAGCAATGTTATATGGGTCATCGACGTTTCTTACAATTAGATCACCCATGGCGTAATCAGAGGATGCAGTTTGATAATACAAGAGAGAAGAGGGTTGCTCCAACTAGACCATTAGGCATTGATATGATAAATGAACTTAGTGAATTGAGAGAAATAACCCATGCTAAGAATGGAACAAAGCAAACAATAGCTGGGTTTGGAAAGACTCACAATTGGAAGAAACATAGTATCTTTTTCAAATTGCCTTATTGGAAAACTCTTTCGTTGCGGCATAATTTGGATGTTATGCACATTGAGAAGAACGTATTTGAAAATGTGATTGGCACAGTGATGAACATTGATGGTAAGACAAAAGATTCGTTAAATCCTCACCTTGATCTTTAAGAAATGGGTATAAGATCAAAACTTCATCCTATAGAAGAGGGTGATAAGATTATTTGGCATAAAGTTGATTACGAGCTATCAAACGATGATAAGAAAGCTGTATTTCAATGGGTGATGATCAAGGGGCGGAAAAGTCAATACAACCGCCCCTAACAAAAGGAGGGGCAGAAGTGGTAAACGCCCCTATAACTAGTGCCACTACTAATAAATAGGGGCGGAAAGGTCATTAAAACTGCCCCTAATGTTGTGTGTGCCACATTGGCAATTCATTCTCGAAAAGACAATAGAGGCGCCTATTAACGCCCCTACTATTGATTGATAATGAATTATTATTAATTATTAGAGCACATTTATAGGCCCCTAATGTATTTAAAATTCATAAACAGATTTACATCCACCTCTAATCCATATAATCCAGGAGCATATCCATTCGTTCATTTTTTTTTTTTGCTGGAAATTTTTTAATTTGTTATAATCAACATTTAATTGGTGATTCAAACACATTCTAACTAATTAATTGTAGAAAATTAAATACTTGTGTAGAACATCAAATATATTTTCATAGATATGTCAAACAGTAAGGAGGCTCAAGCCATTCAAACAATATAACCAAATATCCAAGTACCACAAGCATCCAAAGCCACCAAACAATAGTAGATAACAAAGTATCAAATAAGTACCCGACATCCAAACCCATCCCAAAAAGTGCTAAAATAAGAGCAGGACTATGAGCCCTTCAATTTGAAGACATGGAATTTTGCAAGATGTCTTCATGGAGCATCTCTCAAGATAAGGCATTGGCCGGTAAGGTTGATGAATGCTGCAGTAAACTCAAATTAAACTAAATCATACACAAATCTGCAGCTAGTCCAAAAATATATGAAATCCTCACCTATCTGCAAATTCATAATCCCAGAAGAAATTGAAAAGTCGAAAACCTGCACAGATCACAGCCCCAAATTGAAAATATAAATTAGCAAAACTCAAACACTAAATAATAAAAAATTCTTTGGTCTATACAAAACCAATTTTCAAGTACACCAAAAACAGAAAACGAAGCTATCAGAAATTAATAACCTAACCATTTTTAACAATCCATATACAAATTTCTCGTACCTTCAGCTGTCAATTACTCTCAACTTAAACTATAAAATCGCCACTTTCAAAGGTCAATAACACAACCCTTGCAAATAAAACCAAAACCCAAATGAATTAGTAGTCTCGAGATCTCAGAAGAGTCAATAAACAAAGATAAACAATGAGAACATCGGCAACAAGTTCCCAAATTTAACCCTAAAATCAAATTGAAGAAACTTCAATTGATTTGCTCAAAACTATTTACCATAATCCAAAACAAACACCAAACCCTAGATTTCTTTACACATGACAGAACTATAAATTGATTAAAAGTAGGGCAGGAAGAAAGGGGCTTACCTGTCACCGTGGTCCGTGGTGATGGAGCCATTGGAGAGAACATCGAGCCTCAGTGGTGAGAGGAAGAGAGACTATAGCCGAACAGAGGAGTGAGCCACGCGAGAGAGAAGAGAACGGTGGGTGAGGGGAATAGAAGATTTTTGTTTTTTGGTCTGGGGGGAGAAGATGTTAAAGTATTAGGTACTGATTTGGATTTTAGGGAGAAAAAGGGAAGGAGATGAGAGAAGGAGCTGGAAGAATATATGTTTCTGCAGAAAAACGTATTAGCTGCTGTGCTAAAAAGCTCAGCTATATTTCTCTTCTTTTTATCAAACGATTTACATCAGCAAAGGTACAAAATTGAACCACCAATGTGTGTATGACACTTGGCAATTTCCTATAGGCATTTGAGCCACACAAAATTCTCCTAGCAGAAAATACATCTAAGCTGTTACTTAGACATTCCAGCTGTAAGCAGTAAAACAGTAACAGTAAATCAGTAAACCAATTTACACATCAACACTCCCTTCTAAATGGTTTGCTGATTTCACTCCGAGTAGCTCTCTTAGAATGCAGAACCTTTCCTTTGGTAATGCCTTCGTGAAGATGTCTGCAACTTGATCTTGACCTTTGCAATAGATTAGATCCACCACTCCTTCTTGAATTGCATCTCTGATGAAATGGAACTTTCTTCCTATGTGCTTTGACCTTTGATGGAACACTGGATTCTTAGACATAGCTATAGCTGATGTGTTGTCACACATGATTGGTGTAGCTTCAAGTTGTTCTTCTCCAAAATCTCCTAGCACAAATCTTAGCCAAATTGCTTGAGTTGTTGCTTCTGCAGCACTGACATATTCAGCCTCTGCAGTTGATAAAGCAACACTGTTTTGCTTCACTGAGGCCCAAGAAAATGCACCACTGCCAAATGAAAAAGCATACCCAGATGTGCTTTTCATATCCTCCTTTGAACCACTCCAATCACTATCGCAAAAACCAATTAAGACAGCAGATTTTCCAGACACATATTCAATGCCAAAATCCAGAGTTCCTTGTACATACCTCAATACTCTTCTTGCAGTGCCAAAGTGCTTCTTTGAGGGACCATGCATAAAACGGGCAAGCAAACTAGCTGAATACATGATGTCAGGCCTAGTTGCTGTAAGATACAGCAAACTCCCCACAATTTTCCTATAGGTCTCCTCATCTGCAAGCTCACTTTCATCTTCTCTTTTGAGTTTCTCTGTTGGAACTAGTGGTGTGCTCACTGGTTTGCAGTCCTTTAAACCAAATCTGTTAAGTAGAGTCTTGGCATACTTCTGTTGATGAATGAAGATTCTCCCTTCTTTCTGGATTACTCCCATTCCAAGGAAGTGATGCAACAAGCCAAGATCAGTCATCTCATACTTGTTCATCATATCCTCCTTGAACTCTTTCAACATCTCATTGCAACTTCCAGTGTAAACAATATCATCTACATATATTGACACAATAACTGTACCCATACCTTCTTTGATCTTCACATACAGAGTAGCTTCGCTTATACTCCTCTGAAATCCACACTTGAGTAGATGAGTATCAATTTCACCATACCAGGCCCTTGGTGCCTGCTTCAAGCCATAAAGGGCCTTCTTTAACTTATAAACCTTGTCTTCTTCTCCCTTAACTTCAAAACCTTCAGGTTGCTCGATGTAAACTTCCTCCTTCAACACTCCATTTAGAAATGCTGATTTCACATCCAATTGGAAAAGTTTCCAATTCCTTTGAGCAGCCAGAGCAATTAGAGTTCTAATTGTATCCAATCTTGCCACTGGAGCAAAAGTTTCGTTGAAATCTACTCCTGGCTTCTGTGTGTATCCCTTAGCTACAAGCCGTGCCTTGTGCTTTTGGATAGAACCATCAAGATTCAGCTTTGTCTTGAAGATCCATCTCACACCCACAACTGGTTTGTTACCAGGTCTGTTAATCATCTCCCATGTAGAATTTTTCTCGATCATTGTGATCTCTTCTCTCATAGCTTGATTCCAAGCCTCATCTTGAGTTGCTTCAGCAAAGTTTTCAGGTTCGACAATGCTTACTTTGCATTGTGCAAAGATGTCATTTAGACTCTTCCACTTCACAGGTGTGTGATCATAAAGTTCAGAAGTTTCAGCTTCATTTGATGTAGATCGGGTACTTGGTGAGGCATCATTTGATGGAGATCGGGCATATGGAGAAGATAGAGTTTGATTAGGAGACTCAAACTCCATCTCACCTTCAGTCATCCCTGTTTCCTCACTATTGTTCCAAGAAATTGACATGTGCACATCTTCATTTGTTTCCCAATTCCATAGAGATTTCTCATCAAATATCACACTTCTTGACACAATTACTTTCTGAGTTCTCAAGTTAAACACCCTGTACCCTTTCTCACAGGTTCCATATCCAACAAAGACTCCTTTCTCACCAGTTTCTTCCAACTTATGCCTATGCTGAGATGGAATATGAGTATAGCAGAGAGAACCAAACACTCTCATATGCTTTACTCCAGGTTTTCTTCCACTGAATGCTTCAAACGGGGTCTTGTTCTTAAGAGCACTTGTAGGACACCTATTAAGAATGTAGACTGTAGTGTTAACTGCTTCTCCCCAGAACTTGGTAGGCATTCTCTTTTCATGAAGCATTGTTCTAGCCATCTCCACAATGGTTCTATTCTTCCTCTCTGCAACTCCATTTTGTTGAGGAGAATAGGCCACTGTTAATTGCCTTTCAAGCCCCAAGTCTTCACAAAACTTGCTGAATTCTGTTGAAGTGTATTCACCACCTCTATCTGACCTTATCTTCTTGATCTGAAATCCACTTTGCAACTCCACCATGGCTTTAAATCTTTTGAACACTGAGAAAACACTTGATTTGTGTTGCAAAAAGAACACCCAACACATCCTTGTATGATCATCAATGAAAGTGAGGAAATATCTGTTTCCTCCAATTGTAGTGACCTGCATCGGGCCACACACATCTGAGTGTACTAACTCCAATGGTTGTGAAGCTCTCCACACTTCAGTTCTGTCAAATGCTTCTCTGTGAGCCTTGCCCGTAGCACAACCCTCACACACATCTCTAAAACTTTCCAACTTAGGGAGTCCAACCACCATTTCTTTATCTTGTAGCATCTTCAGACTAACATAGTTCAAGTGACCAAATCTTCTATGCCATTTCCATGAGTGATCCTCAACTTCTGCTTTATTTGCCATCACGGGGTTCATGAATTCAAACTTCATAGGGAAGCATCTATTCCCTTTCATTGGAACATTAGCCACCAGCTCTTTCATTTCCTTATCAGCATATATGTTCACCATGGAATCACCAAATACTAGCCAATAGCCATGCTCAATCATTTGTCCAACACTTAGAAGATTTTCATCTAAGCCCGGTACAATCATCACTTCTTGTATGTATCTGGGACCATCCTTCAGCTCAATTACAAGGGTCCCTTTTCCAGAAGCTTGAACCAATTCCCCTGTTCCCATCTTCACCTTGCACTTCAAGCTCCTATCAATGTTAGAGAGTAGTGACTCGTGAGCTGTCATATGGTTACTGCACCCACTATCAATATACCAAGCACCAAAGTCAGTTGGCTTTGACAGCGAATGAGAGGCATAGAACATGTTGGTTGTCTCCGATGTTTGATTCTCTGCAAAATGAGCAACTGGTCCAGCCTTGTTCTGTATATTGCTAGAGCAATTCCTAGCAATGTGACCAAATTTGCTGCATCGATGACACTTAACTTTATCTTTGAACCAACATTCACCATAATGCAACTTGTTACAGTGTTTGCAAGTTCCTTTGTTCTGATCATTCTTGTTAGATTGATCACCCCTCCAGTTTTCATTCTTCCCACTCGAATTGGGTTTATCTTCCCACTTCTTTCCTTTATTCTTCCAATTCTTCTTGGATTGACCACTGCCTGCAGAAGATGAGGAGTTGGCTCCCTTCATACTCATACTAGCAAATGCCTTCTCAACAATATTTTCAGAGTGTCTCTCAAGCCTTTGCTCGAACACCTTCAGGGTGGCCACAACCTCCTGAACTTCTATTGTATCCAAATCCTTGGTCTGTTCAATGACCGTGCAAACAGGGTCATAAGTCTTAGTAAGACTTATCAACAATTTTTGCACAATTCTACTCTTACATAACTCTCCTTCAGAGTTTTTAATTTGGGCACCCATGCTCTTCATTTCATTTATCAATTCAAATAGTCTAGTCAAATAAGCAGATAGAGATTCATCTTCACGCATACGAGTATACTCAAAATCTCTTCTCAAACCTTGTAGTTTGACTGACCTAACACGCTCATCTCCTCTGTATTCTTGCTGTAACAGATCCCAAGCTCCTTTTGCAGTCACCTCATTTGAAATTCTGGGGAAGAGCTCATCTGAAACAGCTCTTTGGATGAGATCCAGTGCCTTTGCATCTTGCTTCAAGAGCTCAGACAACAACGACTTGTCTGATGTCTCCGTCTCCTTCTTCTTGCCTTTTGGATCTGGAATTGGTACACCTTCTTCAACCAATTCCCAGATTCCGTACGATCTGAGAATCGTCTTCATACGAATCCTCCAAAGCTCGTAGTTTTCTCCATTGAATATTGGAGTTCGTGACTCCCTTCCAACCGAACCAGCCATGTGAGACTGAATCGATTTAGGATATGAAGATTTTGCGTTGAAATCTTCAAATACCCGCAGCGGAATCGACACCCAGATTCAAGAACGAACCTGGCTCTCTGATACCATGTTGAATTTTTTTGGATCTGCCCGATGGGTCCCACTCTAACAACATCGATACTGTCCCCACTTTACCACCTGCCCAATCCGTCAGGTGTGAGGTTTTACCACAAAAGGCCTCGATATTAGTTAGAGTGGAGTAATTCTATTTAAACCCATTTCATTTCTTTCACCCAACCGATGTGGGATTCCAACACTCCCCCTCACGTGTAATCACACGTGAAGATCCACACATCGGCAATTGAAACTCAGAGGTCGGCTCTCGTTGGGCCCACTTGTTTTCAATGGAACTCAGAGGTCGGCTCTTTTCAAGCTTTGTTGGCCTTCCGACTTGTTTCTCTCTTCTTCTTCTTTTTTTTTCTTTTTTTTCTTTTTTTTTTGTGTGGCTCAAATGCCTATAGGAAATTGCCAAGTGTCATACACACATTGGTGGTTCAATTTTGTACCTTTGCTGATGTAAATCGTTTGATAAAAAGAAGAGAAATATAGCTGAGCTTTTTAGCACAGCAGCTAATACGTTTTTCTGCAGAAACATATATTCTTCCAGCTCCTTCTCTCATCTCCTTCCCTTTTTCTCCCTAAAATCCAAATCAGTACCTAATACTTTAACATGGTATCAGAGCCGAGGCCTGTACAAAAAAACAAAAAAACAAAAAAAACAAAAAAAACAAAAAAAAGAAGAAGAGAGAAACAAGTCGGAAGGCCAACGAAGCTTGAAAAGAGCCGACCTCTGAGTTCCATTGAAAACAAGTGGGCCCAACGAGAGCCGACCTCTGAGTTTCAATTGCCGATGTGTGGATCTTCACGTGTGATTACACGTGAGGGGGAGTGTTGGAATCCCACATCGGTTGGGTGAAAGAAATGAAATGGGTTTAAATAGAATTACTCCACTCTAACTAATATCGAGGCCTTTTGTGGTAAAACCTCACACCTGACGGATTGGGCAGGTGGTAAAGTGGGGACAGTATCGATGTTGTTAGAGTGGGACCCATCGGGCATATCCAAAAAAATTCAACAGAAGATTGAGCTAGAGATTGTTTTTAGGGTTTGGGTTTAGGGAAAATTTAAAATATCCCCGCCTCTCATTTTAATTTTCCACGCACGAGTGAACATAGAACTTGGAAAAGAAGGTGGGGTGAAGGGGGAAGGGGGAGAAGAACGATTGCTAAAGAAAGGAAAGAGAGAGAATTGGTATTAGGTAGTGAAAATAGTAATAATATATTAATATTAGGGGCAGAATAAAAAAATAATAAATATAATATAACTACTAGGGGCGCTTGTTGGGGTCCTTATTGATTCCATGTGCCAGCTGTAGCTACACATTCAGTAGGGGCGCTTTTGTCTGCCTCAAATATTGCTAATAGGGGCACATAGTTTTTCCGCCCCTAATTCATCATTAATAGGGGCATCTGAATTATCCATATTTTCAGCATCTGGTAAAGCTTTTGGGAAAAGTGAATTAAGGGAGATGAGTATTGAGCTTCACAGGGTTGCCACATATTATGTCTTAACAAATAATGATGATTCGGAGCCTTTTATTTAGTAAGAAATCTTCACACTCATTGAGAGAATATGACCATACATTAACTTGTTTGTTAACATATGCATTGTTATCTCATGCGTGTAGAGAACATAAAAATTATCTAGTCCACTCTGGAGTCCAGGATGTGGATGGGACACATAGCCATCAATTTGCCAATTGCAATTTCACTTTAAGTGTTGGGATCATATAAGGGTCATTGAAAATATATATTTTTCTTGTAGATTGAACAACTATATATATACAAGGACGGGAAAATGAGTAAGGAAATGCTTGCTTTGGCACATGGTCCTGAAAGGCAAGCCACTTACTATTCTGGTTTAGGTTCCATACTGTTTGGGGTGGTAGAAATCCACCTAACTTGGGCAACTTCGGAAAGTACAAAAATTGGCCAGGCAAAAGAAGAATATGCGCCCGGGCCTTGCTCAATTGAGGCTGGGCTTTATTTCAAGCGTAACTGGAGATTGAAGGCGGCCGAGTGTGTTCGAAGCACGGCTAGAGTGCAGTCGGGTTTTTTCCAAAGGACATGTGGCCGAATTCTTCGAATAGATGGAGCGGCCAGGTGTTTTGGTTTGAAGCCATAGGATGGAGCGGTAGGGTTTTCAATCACTAAGTTGGTGTGGCTGGAAGATTGCGGCCGGGTGTATTGAAAGGAAGATGCGGCACTACTACAAAAAGGGCAAAAGACTACCAGAAAACGACGGTAGTTCAAAAGACTGTCGTTGTATTTTAAAAGACGACGGTAATAGAAACCTGTCGTAGAAACATAACTTAAACACCTAAAAAACCGAGATACGCATAGATATTTTTAAACCACGACGCACCAAATTAAAAAAGCGTCGTCTTATTACAAAGGTTTTATTCCGAGTTAAAATCTGAACCAAAAACAATGACTGCAACTATGAAATCACCGCCGTAGAAAGTAAAGACGATGATTTAAAAATAAGACGCCGTGTTAACTCATAAATAAAAACGACCCAATTTTCTTAGTCAGCGACACATAAATTCAAAGAAATCTATGATGGTTAATTACAAAAAATTCACCGATTTAAATTAATTTACCACGACTGTAAATATAAATTTATCGACTTTTTAAAACAGTATACTACGATGGTATCCATAACTCTACTGTCCGCATAATTTGTACTAACCACGATGGTTTCTTAAATTAACGACGTACAAATTTTTTACCATTTCGTGGAGTTAAAAATACCGTCATATTAATTTACTTTATACGTCTATCATTATCTATAAACCGTCGTCTTAATTTTAATTGCTTTTTAAGATTTATTTATTGGATTTTTTTTCCTACGGCGGTAGATAAACAGTATGACAAGATTGTGATAACCCACAACGGTTTATGTAGAAAACCATCGTCACCATCAAATTAAAGTGAAGTCTTACCAGAATGAACATTGTTCCTCATCATAATCGAACCAACACACAAAGACAATATTTTAGAAATTGATGATGTGTGTGTCTTTGTGTCTTTGAGATACACAAAGGCACACACACATGAACATCCAAAACATTTGCTTTCAGAAAAATGACGACCGCAGCAGAAAGACAATTTTTTAGAGGATGTGTGCGTGTTTGTGTCTTTCAGATACACAAACGCGCACACACATCAACATCCAAACTGAAAAATAAAAGCGAGGTGAGACAGAGAGGTGATGTGCCTCCAGAGAGGTGAGACAGAGCCAAGGGCAAGAAGAAGTTGAAACCCTAATTGAAAAATGAAGGCGGAAGAAAGACAGAAAAACCCTTATTTTATAAAGTTATCTTTTATACCATGTCAGTTATATTAACATTAGCGACGTGTAAATGAAAATATAAACGTCGTTTAACACTAAAATAAGATCGTATAAATATAATTAACAATGACGGTATATAATCGCGTCGTTTTATGAAACGGTATGTTAATATTTTAAACTTTTCGCCTACCTGACCTACACTTGCACTGTTTCCAAACCCGAGAAAAACTTTCCAGCTTCTCTCATTTTTCATTCCCAAAGCGCTGTTTCTATATCTCCGAGAGAAAACTTTTTGTCTTCCTCTCCTCTTCCTCTTCCTCTTCATCTTTGAACTGAAACACCAAACTCCAGGAGAAAACTTTCATCGCACGCAAAGGGTAATCATTTCTCACTATTTTTGTTCCCGTTTCGCATGCGCATATCATTTTCGTTTTTTAAATCTTTTTACAATTTTTCTTGCTAAAATCATTTTACTACTTTCCAAGTTTGATAAAATTTGCAGATAAAGAAGGAAAGTTTCCAAGTTTGAACACTACTCTGTTTCTTTTACTTCAACTAAATAAGACGACGGTGGCTTCTTATTTACGTGGTTAGATTTATAGACCACGACGGTTCGTCAGTCATCCTAGCGTCATGTGAAAGTGTTCTACATTGTTTTTTAAACTGATAGTCTTTTTTTGTATTTGATTTTTTAGGACATATTCATCGCAAGTTTGATTTCTCAGAACAATGGTTTTTGATTTGAAAATCTGTTTAATTATTTTTCTATTGAAAATGATTTTACGTTTTTCCAATTTTTTTTTTCTCTTGTAGAGACGACGGTATATTATTATTGACGTTGTTTTAATTGTAATACCACGACGGTATATTATTATTTGTGTCGTGTGATTATATTACTACGTCGAAATTTTTTTAAAAACGTCGTTTTAGTAAATGAAAATCCAAAATATTTTCCCCTGAAAGTGTGAATCTGGAATCAACCCTCTGTTTTTTGTAATTATATTATAAGACGTCAGTTGTTTATTATTAACGTCGTTTGAATATTTAATCACGTCGGTAGTCAAGTACCGTCGTGAAAATGTTTTATTACGTCGATTGTTATGTTCTTACGTCGTGTGAAATATTATAATACATGGGTTTTTATAAATAACTATCGTGTTTTGTCTTAATTTCATCTGAAATATCTTCACTTGCAGGTTTGATTTGTCTGTAACCATGGTTTCTCAATCCCAAAGTAAGGACTCTGGCTTGAAAAAAAATGAATGTAGGGAGCTTAAAGTTGTAAATCCTCAAGCCAAGTCCTCGAAGAAGATGAAGTTTGTTTCATCTGCTGAGATAGAACCAGGCAGCACGACAACATTTTCTGAGGAGTCAAAGTCAAGTCGGGGTATAAGCACAATGCCCCGTGTTGTGAAGAGAAAATTTCAGAAAATCAAGCCAGTTGTTGAGTACAATAAAAGGGGGAAACCATGTGGCCCTGCACATACTGAGATGCAGTGCTACATCGGTGTGTTGGCACGCTCCAGAGTCCCACTTGTGGACAAGAAATGGGCTAAAATAAGGATATAAAAGAGCAGATTTGGGAAGCCGTTGACATGGCTTTTGTGGTAGGTCAATGGGGGAAGAAACTGGTGTTATCTTCTGCTGCCAAGAAATGGAAGGATTTCAAGTCTACACTAACGAGGCATCATATCCTTCCATTCATCAAGGAGAAGGAGAAATTAAGGCAACCCCCTGAAATATACAAATTCATAGAGAAAGCAGACTGGGATGCCTTTGTAGCTTCAAGGTTATCTGAAAAATTTGTGGCTGTGCATTTTGAACAATCACAGAGGAGGTAGAAACTTGAGTACAATCATCGATTGTCTCGAAAAGGATATGCTGGTTTGGAGGATCAGTTGGAGGAAACCATGCCCGAGGTAGAAATTGATCGATCTACCTTATGGAAGAAAGCTAGAGAAGACAAACACGGTAACATCCCGGATCCAAAGGTTGCAGAGAAAGCAAAATTAATTGTAAGCCTACTCACTCTGTTTTAAATTTTTATTAAACTGTATTGTCGTGATAAGTCTTATTACGTCTTCTGTTATATTTTTACGTCGTGTGAAAAATATTACTACATCGAAATTTTTTAGGAAACGTCGTTAAAGGTCTGAATCTGGAATCAATACTCTGGAAAATGGTTGGCAGTTACTTGTTTCGCTTGGTAAAAATCCAACAAAGGGATCAAGTGATTGGATTTATGGACCCAGCACGTATCGCACATGATCCAAGAGATGGGAATTTGAGGTCGGAATACATTACGAAATTTTTGAGACAAACGAGCATTGATAGCATCTTTTTGATTCCATATAATCCTGGGTAAGTAAAGTGGTTTTTTTTGCATTTGGCTTACGATCTATAACAAGTGTTATTTATCTGTTAAAGTGGGATCAAAGCTTTCAATGCGCAAATTGGGAGACGACCTCGTAAATTACCGACATGGATTATGCTTTCGGTATGCTTGTATTTCACAAACATTGTACACTACTACAATAATGTAAAACAACGACATTAAATACACGACGCAAAATGAAAAAACCGTCCTGGTTTAAAAAATAATTACAAACAGTGACTGGTGGTGTTATAACAACCGTCGTTGTGCAGTCCTAAAACCTTAGTTGATTTTAATAACACGACGATTAAAAGAAGGGTACCGTCGTCTTTCAAATTAGTTGATTTTAATAGCACTACGATTGAAAGAAGTCACCGTCGTCTTTCCAAGACGCGCTAATAAAAATTTTGCTTAAGTGAATTCGCGGCCATTCGCGAACCTCTCGAGTTCGCATCTTTTCAGTCTGTCATAAAGCTCCTGATAATTGTGCTTAAGTGAAATTCGCAGCCCTTCGTGCTCTTCGTCTTGTGGATCTCGTTGAACCTCTCCTTCAATACTGGCTTCGCGACCTTCCCATTCACGATCCGCCTTTCTTGGCTCAAATACTACAACAGACGTTCTATCAGAGGTAAATTTGGCGACTACTTCGTATAGAGATTTGACGAGTAGCGAGTGACAAATCCAACAAGGTATCTGTGTTTTCAGAGGAATATGAGTATGACTATCTGTGTTGGCTCAGGTCCAATGGAGGGAAATTCGTTTTGAGAATTGAAGACACGGATTGGGAGAGGTCTGCTAAGGAATCTGAAGAGGCTGTGCTAATCGATCTCTCTTGGCTTGGTCTGTGTTCTTTGTCATGACTCTCTCTCTCTCTCTCTCTCTCTCTCTCTCTCTCGCAGATCTACTGCTCCATTCTCCAGCCTCTGTAAGTTCCTCCTCCTCTTTCTTCTAATTTAATTTTTTATTTTGAGCCAAAGGAAATTGACAAATCTTAGAAGACAAGAAAGAGTGTAAGTTTTAATTTTCTATCTGATTTCCACCATCTATATTATTTTTTGGTTACTTTGATTTTGAATGTGTGATTTATTGAGCAGTTGATGGAATCGAAGGCTAAACCTAGGCTACTCTTGAAGCCTCTTAGAGAGCCCTGTATTCTGTTCTCACACTTTTGATTTTCTTATTTTAATTTGGGGATTTAGCTTTTTGTATGACATTTCAATTTTTTTTTTCATAATTTTTTCAAGGTACCCATATGTAACTGGTACATCTGTGTTTCCCTGATTTGAACTGTAGATAGGCTTACATGGATTTTGAAATTGTCCATGTTGATATGATTTGAACTGTTGATACTCAAACTGTGTTAACTGGTCATTAACTAATTAGTTGAGGGTTTTATGCTTAATTCAATCGATATGCTACTAATCATCAGCATTTGAGCTTTTGTTGCTCCTAAAATTCTGATACAATATTGGTATTCTTTACAGAGTATAAACACATTGTCACATTATAGACTCCATCATGGTTTGCAAATGTCTTGAATGTAGTAAACTTTTCTTATCCATGATTTTCCATCATAGTAGGTGTCTTGAGATGTTCTACTTCTAATGATTGTCATGTGATCTCATCATATGATAGAGCAGCTCTCAAACAGGTATTATTAATTGCCATACTACTGTACATTTTCTTTGGTGGAACCATTATTTTAAGTTAGCTATAGATATGCTTCGTATTCTCAGCCTTATGAATTACCATACTGCTATACTGATGTTTATCTCATTTAAGGATTTTGCTTAAATTTCCCTCTGTCACACTCTCTAATTCTTTGAAAATTGATCAGGTATTGACTAGTAAGAATCAAATTTTTATTGCAGATGGGTATTGGTCATTTTTCACCTATTGGTAGCTATCATTCTGGAAATGACATGGCACTTATTTTGGATGTTTATTTTGGATGTTGCACGTTTTAAGTATCCTCTTCATTGGGTGCCCCTAAAAATTCTTTGGGATGCCATGAATAATGTTGACTTATCTACTGGGAAACGCAGAGGGTATGCATTCTTGTGTGCCAGTGAATATTACAGCTAATGGCAATTAAATTGGATATGCATGTTGGAAGCAATTTCTATATATTTTGCATTATGAGATGCATTGAATATTTTGCCCAGTTTCATGTATATTTTGCTAAATTAGATCTTGATGTTAGCTAATGTTTGGTTCAGACATACTACAGCAGGTTGAGGCCACTAAACTATAGAGGTGCAGACATACTATTATTACAGCAGATCTGTAAACACTAAGATGACAGTTGAATGTGGAGACCAAGTACAAATTGTGGAAGATACAATAACTATAGGTTAATGCTTTGGATATGGTATTTTGTAATTATAGGTTAATGCTATGGAGATGGTAATTTGTATGGATATAGTAGGAATCAAGATTGGTTAACAATGCAATTACTTTTGAATCTTCAAGTTTTATGAAATAAATATTTTTTTTACTAAATAGAAGATTTGGACCTTAATTTATTTTTCATAACGCATTATGGTTGTTTTCTAGTTAAAATCGTTGTAGAGCTGTTGAAAACCTTATTAAAAAAATAAAATAAAAAACCTAAAATGTAAAATCACTACGTCATTTTTACAATCAATAAATGACGGTTTTTTGGAACAAAACATCGTCTTTAGATTTAATAGACGTCGGTTTTTAAACAAATCGATGTCTTTGGATATAATAAACGACGGTTCTATTAGAAAAAGCGTCGTCTTTACAAATAATAGACGACGGTGAATTACCTTCGTAATTTGACATTCAAAAGATGACGGTCGATTTAACGACGGTTTTCAAAAGAAAAAGACGACGATTTTTTCCCGTCGTCTATTTCAATTTTTGTAGTAGTGGTAAGATTAATTTTAAGGAACCTAACTAACTAAATGCTGAATTGTTGTGTAAAAATGTAAGGTGCTCCTAAACAAAGCGATGGCAAGTCATGTGGGTATTTTGTGATGAGATACATGAAGGACATTTGTAGAGATTCCTCCCTTGAATTTCGAAATAAGAGACTTATGGAAATTTGCAACTTCTGTTTTTTTGGTAGTTGGGTCTGTGTTAATATGAACCTTGTGTAATTTTTTTTCACAGCAATGTGCCTCTGTATTTTTGGTAGTTAGGTCTGTGTCAATTGAGAAAAAATGATAGCTGTGCTTGTCCAACTCTCTACCCCATCACATGATCATTTAATTGCTAGTTTAAACATGAAGTGGGATCCAATTAATAACTTCTTGTTATCTAATTAGATTGATTGAAAAATTAGATTTTCTTGTTCACCAATATGATTTCGTAAATTTGTATATTGGTTCATTTGAAGTGACAACATATCTTATGCAAATTTAATACCTTGCACTTTTTAAGCTTATGTTCATATTTTGTGTTTACATTCTATGTGTTTTTTTTTTTACAGTATAGAGCTAGAAGGAAGGACACGTACACCCAAATGGAATTGAAGGAGGTGCGAGAAGAATTGGCAACTGATATCCTAGAATGGCTTTTTGATTGAGCTAAACATTCCTTCATTTTACATGTCATTCTAGCTAGTACTTTGCTTATGCATAGACAAGTATGGATAATTTGTGGTGTAGGGTTGGTAAAATTGTGATTTGGATGTGACAAGTATGGATCATTCAAGTATTTTGCTTATATATATATATATATATATATAGACAATTATGGATATATTTAAATTACTGTTTATATAATGTTTTTTTTTAATGAGCGATGGCAACATAACATGATTTGGAAATGAGGCCTTTCTTAAATACTAACACAGTAACTAAGTAAAGTGTGATGTGAAACAAGCAAAATACCTACCCTTTCCTTACATAAGTGATGCCTATTGTTTATAACAACTTCAGTTTTCCAAAAATAACTGAAGTTGAAAGATAAAAACAATAACCAGACATCTATTATCACTAATGCCTAAAACGAGAAGTAGCACTATTGGAGGCTTTTCACGTCTGCAAAATAAAAAAAGCAATGATGTATAACATAATTCACAACACCATTATTTGTTTCTACGATGTTGTAATTGATAATACGCATCAACATAGTAGAAGTCATTAATGCTGTTAGACCTCTTTAGCGTCACCCCTTTTGAAACTACTGATGTTGTTTTGGGTTTAGGCTTCAGAAGCCAACCTTTCTTTGGCACTCAGAAATCATTTATGCATCGGAGTTTACTAAATATCCGACGTAGTAAGTGACAAACAGTGACGGAGAATATTCGTTGCTTATTACATGGTAATAGGCAACATGCTTGAATACTATGCTATTTATGTGTAATAGGCAACGGATTTTATCCGTTGCTAAAGCCCTTTTTTGGCATAGTGATTGGTTATTTATGACTAATGATTTTCTTAGCTGAAGTATGTATGCATCCAAGAATTTCTCAAAAAGAAAATAATAATAGGCATGATCGATAGTGCTGTCAAAAAGATACTCCTGTGGAAAAAATATTTGACTTCTTCGAACACGCACATGCACCTTTGAAATCATAAATTAAAAATGTATCTTTGCTCACTTTACAGCAAAAAGAGGGGAAGTTGTTGGATATTACTCTACACGAGTACTTCTGTGGTGCATCGGGCGTATCGGTACAGCCAGTCACTGTGCTTGTTTTTAAAAACAAGGGAAACCTTAGCAGCAGGTCAACAAGTGAAAGAGTTCATGCGCATCAACGTCGTCTTCTTCCCTAAGCTCATCTGGCTGAAGTTCAAACTAATTTCTTCGTGGTCTTCAAAGTCATCTTCTTCAACTTCTCTTCGTGGACTCCAAAGCCATCCTCTTCGTGATCTTCCTCCTCTCTGCAACATCTGGTTGAACTTCAAACTGATTTCTTTGTGGTCTTCAATATCTTCTTCAACTCCTCTTCTTGAACTCCTATTCGTGGTCTTCATAGTCATCCTCTTCGTGGTCTTCCTCCTCTCTGCAACATCTCTCTCTTCTTTGTCATCATTGTCAAAACCCCATTATTTTAGGGTTTGGATTTTGGTGATAATTTTAGGGGTTAGCATTTCAGGTTGATAATAGGTATTGGAATTGAGTTTTTCCAGTCATTGGTGGGTTGTTGGCACTCCTCTCATCTGCAATCGATCCCTTGTGAAAGCATTTGGTATTAGCTCATTGTGAAAGTAAGTTAACACTTTGTTTTATGTTATTGTTAATTGAAATTTTGTGGTGATAACTTGGGGCAAGAGGGGAAGTAGGTTGTTGACATTCATGAGATGAAGTGGGTTTCTGATTGTGAAAGTGTGGTGACGTGAAGTGGGTATCCTACATTGTTGGTTGTAATGTTCATGCAATTTTAAATACTGTCATGCAATTGCATATGTCTATATGCAATTACTAATCGCCTGTATGCAAATCCAAGTGATTGAATGCAATTACAATATATAGTTTTGTTTTTAAAATATGCAAGTGAGGTGATTTCGTGGTAGGTAGGTAGGTTTGACTGTGTTTTTGAATATTTTATTATGGACCGTAAAGTGTTCCGAAACTGTAATGTTAGGATTGGTTAAGATTTGGATTGGGATTTGAAAGGATTGAGAATCCCGGCCCAAGAGATTTGTGCAATGTTATAATGGAGGGCTGATGCACTTGCAAGTAGTGTTGTGCAATTGCATATCAGTATATGCAATTACTAAGAGAATTGTGCAATTGCATATCAGTATATGCAATTACTAAGGGACTGTGTGCAAATCCAGGTCACCAATGTGATGTTGTGGTGTTTAGGGGGTTTAGGGTGTATTAGGCTTTGGATAAGTAGTCAGATTCTCGTCTCTAGACAGAATTGCATGAGAGTGTTGTGTACTTGATTTATGCAGGTTATGGAAGCTCCAAAAAGGGGACAAGCAAAAGGAAAGCGCAAAGTCGAGAGTAATGTACAACATTCAAGAGTTGGCCGAGATGCATTTTTTAATTTCATGTAAGTTACACGTACATTTAAAAATTGGAAATGTGGTTGGTTAATATTATGATGATTTTTTGATTAAAAATAAATGATTTACAGAAAAAAAAGAACGACATGAAATGGGGAAAGTGCACAATGCAAAGTTGGATAGTAAGGTGAGAGATGGCAATAGATTGGGTCAGTTTATTAATTATTGTATGAAAAATGCTCTGTTAATGAGAATTTATTTTTTCAGGTAGAAGAAGATATTGTTAATAAGTGGAGGAAATTGAACCATAAAGAGAAGGCAACATATAGTTCTGCCTTCGAAGGTTTGAGTGGGCAAGTTGAAGGTTCGAGTGGGCAAGTAAACGACTCAGTGAATGAGATCGATTTTGTCACCAGATGCAGCCCGGACCGATTCCATCGAACAGTGGGGAAATTGTCGAATGAAAAGCGGTTAGCAATTAATAGTATTGGGTTCGGTAACGTGTCATCTTTGTCCTGCACTCGTTTACACTGCCAACTATGCCAATTTTTTATTCAAAGGTTCAATCCTGATACGTCTTCTATAGAACTGCACGGCAATGTGTTTGGAATAAGTGCTTATGACTTCGGGCGTGTTATGGGTCTTAAGAACACCGGTGAGACTGTTGAACTCGGGTGTCCGGTAGAAGATGAAAAGGTGAAACAGTTAGTGAAGAGTTTCGGTGGAAATGGGAAAAGAGTATTAGTAAGGGGTTTAGCTGAACAGTTGGAAAAGTGCGAAAATGCGGATGAGGACTTTAAAGTTCGATTTGTGATGTTTGCACTTGGTACTGTACTTTGCCCCACATCTTCACCATCAGTGACTGGGAACTATTTAACTTTATTGACGATCCCAGGAAAGATAAAGAGCAAGAACTGGGCCGACTATGGATTCAACTTCTTACGTGAAGGTGTTAGGTCGTTCAAAGCGAAGAAAGTTGCATATGTAAATGGGTCACTGCTTTTTCTCCAACTATTTTATTTTGATTCAATTGTTCATGGTGGAGTATATGTTGATAAATCTTTGGATCCCATTGTGTCCTGGGACAATAACTCAGTGTGGAAATTGATTAAATGGGTTAGAAAGCAAGGTGGGTTTGATAGTCCTACCGTTCGGGTTGTTTCAAAGCACCGTTCAACGAATGAAGTGTCCGGAGTAAACATTGACAGAATTGTTGAAGAAGTTGCTATTAGTTTGGCGCCAGTAATACAGGCCGAGGTGAAGCGCTCAGTTGAAGGACTTGCTATCACGTTGGGGCCAATAATACTGGCCGAGGTCCAGCGCTCAATGTTGGAACTCACTGACAAGGTAATGAGTCAATGCAACTGCATGAAGGACGCAAGAGGACCTCTTCATCCGGGACATGGAGATGTAAATCAAACTAAGGAGGACGGTGCACTGAAAATATCCGATGATGGTGGTGAGAAAGTTGTGACGAAGAAGGGTGAAAAATGTAGCAAATTAAAGGAGAAAGGTGCAGTTGATGTGAACAATCCTTGGACGCCATTATCGGATGGACAGGGTTTCATTGAACCCGAGGTATGATGAGCGATTAGGAGTTTGAACATCGAGTTTCTTGTTATCTTTTACATTTATTAAGTATGCATTTATTTACATAGTTGTAAAATACTTAATTTTTTTTTTCCTAAATGTAATATTTGAATTCCCTTTTCCACAGTTGAAAATTGGCGTGGAAAAGAGGAAGTTCACAAAATATGCCCATGGTGATAGAGGTGGAATTAAGACACGCCGTACGACAGAAAGGCGTCCAGGGCATTATTGTAGAGAGCCATGGATTGACCCGTTAAATGCAAAAGGAAAGGCAGTGCAGAAGACGGGGTCAAAGATTAAAATTGGGCCTTTCAAATTAAAACCTGGGGACTTAGCAGACTCCGATTTGGAGTTGTTTAGTTATACGTTTAGGTCTAACGACCTTTCAAGGTAACAAACAAGTCTTGAATTATGAAATCGACCAAATTCCTTATATGTTGTCGCGTACGTGAATTGAATTATAACAATTGATTTCTTCTTCCGTTGTAGTGGGGAAGTTATAATTCAAATTGAAAACGAACATCATGTCACCAGAAGTGAGTTAATGTGCTTGAGGCCCGAAATGTGGATTAATGATGGAGTAATGAACGCACAAGTGTATTATCTACAAGAAAAGGGCTCAAGGAATTGGTACTTCCCCACATATGTATCGGTATGCATTCATATTTTTCAAAGTGTTATAGGTTGTGATTTAGTAAATGAATTTAAGCTTACACTATATGTCAATGTAGGATAAAGTTAATGATACAAGTGATGGTAAACTTGTTGAATTGGGTGTCAAACTGAGAAGGGAAAACTTAAACCGGTTCACCGTAGGCCTTAAGAAGTGCGAGAAGGTATGAATTTAAGTTGTTTTTTGCAAAATCTTGAGCTAGCTTTTGTATACGCATGTTTTTCTAAGCAAGTCATTGTGCTCCTAGATGTTCATCCCCGTTATGGATCGAATCGGGAGTCATTGGTATTTACTAGTCGTGCTTATTGGTGAAAAAAAGGTAGAAATATGGGATAGCCTCCCCGGTCCTAAATACAACGCAGCTCGTTATCAACAAGCGGAAAGAATTGTAAGTTTAATTCACCTAATTTTGGTTAGTATTTTTATTCTCCTAACATCCCGACTAAGAATTGATTTGAGTTGATTGTGTTGTAGATGAAAGTTTTGGACCATATTTACAATGACGAGATTGTCAAAGATTTTGAAAAGGGCTGGCTGTTTGCAAAATTCAACATTGTGCGAACTGACAAGGCCCGCAAACAACTGAATGGATGTGATTGTGGTATCTTCGTCATGAATTGGCTAGAAGACATTGAATGCACATCACACGGTTCAAATGAAGTGAGTCGGCCTATATATCGTTTCATAGTTTTGTGTTCTAAGTCAAATATTTTTGTTAATCTTTTCTGTGATGGGTTGTTTTTTATTTGCAGTTTCAACATGCAAGTGAGCGGGTTCGTGTTGCACTATCATTGATGAAGAACCCAAAAAACAGGCGTTTAAAGGAAGTAACCGAGTCCGCTCGAAAAGTAGTTGACGAAGACCTTAACAAGTTGGCTGAACTTGGTCCCTTCAAACCTCATCATCCCATTGCAAGGAAGCCAATGACACGCTCCCAGGCCAAGTAGAAAGTTTGACAGTAGGTCATAAGGGATTACAGTTTAGAAATTAGGTGTTATTGCATGTACATATCCCTATTTGCGCACAGTCGGGGTTCTTTTGTAATACACCAAGTGCAATTGCATGT
The DNA here is from genome assembly GCF_965620075.1 of Prunus avium. NCBI lineage: Eukaryota > Viridiplantae > Streptophyta > Magnoliopsida > Rosales > Rosaceae > Prunus > Prunus avium. Next base: position 5,608,002 of record NC_142290.1, read on the forward strand.
ACATATCCCTATTTGCGCACAGTCAGGGTTCTTTTGTAATACACCAAGTGCAATTGCATGACATGAGTGTTGCACATCAAGTAATTGAATTCCATTATTTGCTTACAAATGCTTTTTTTGTTTTCTGCATCACATCGAAACATTTAACCCCCAGAAAGGCCCAAACACAAATGTAATTACATTTACTGAAACTGCATGCACATTGGATTGATGGTTAAGGTAGCCCAATTGCATGTACTTATCCCTTTTTGCATACAGGGACGTTTTTGCAATATATCATGTACAATTGCATTACATGACGGCCAATTGCACGTTAAATATTTCATATAATAGATTTCGCACATCAGTTTTTTTGTTGCTGTAATGGGAACATTACATCATATCTGGGCCCATACATCATTTACGAAATAGGAGTTCCTAGTTCATTGATAATAAAGGACTCTAACCATATTTAGGGGTTTTTTTGTTACTTTTTGTTACAAAACTAAACCCTCAAACTACTCTACCATACCGATTATAACATATAATATCCGATATTATGGCCGAAATTATAACATCTAAAATTACTTCTGATTCTATGAAAAATACCACAATGCAAATCTTAAAATACCGGTGCTTCACGGAGCTCGCTTCTCCAAAATAGCAATTGCTTCGTATACCTCGATATTGTCCCATTTAGTTGAACCAGCATCAACAAGTTGAGCGTATTTCCTAAACATCTCAAAGCCGATCTCAATCCTGCCATTGTAAATGTGGTACTTGGTGACTGAATCTCCTTCACGAAATATGTTGTTATTAGCTTCGGTGGGAGGCTTGGTGACATCATGGGCTCGTTTCACACGTTCGCGGACAAAATTTGAACAATCGTCATCATCATCATCATCACCCACCCTCTTGTTCTTAGGAGTGCAGGAGCCTCTTGTGCTACCAACCATTGAATGTGACATATTGTTTGGGTTTTCTTTTTACACTTTCAGATTTTGTGCAAGACCTACGAGTGGAAGTATGAGTAATTGTATTAGTTAAAGAGTTGGAATGTTTTTCGTTGAAATGTTGTGTCCGTTATAGGAAGTAACTCAACTTAAATAATCACTGGAATAAAGTTGGTAGTTGGTAGTTGGTAGTTGGTACTTTGTAGTTAAATAATTCTTTTTCCGAGGAACGTCGAATGTTTCTGAAAGAACACACTCTCTTGCGTTCGGTTGAACAAAACGTCTGTATATTTGAAAAAGTAAGTTTTGTGGGGTCATTTTTTTGAGGAACGGGAGACTTTACTGAATGAGCACACCCCATGTGTTTCCTTGAATAAATACCCCGTTTACTTAAAAAAGTAAGTTTGTTGGGGACTGTTTTCCGAGGAACGGGAAAATTTACTGAACGAACACACCACTTGCGTTCCCTTTAACAAATACACCGTTAGTTTCAAAAAGTAAGTTTGTTGGGGATATTTTTTCGGGGAATGGGAAACTTTACTGAAAGAACACACTCGCTGCGTTTCGTTGAATAAATACACCGTTGCTTTGAAAAAGTAAGGCAGTCATGCCCTTTTTCCGGGGAATGAGAAACTTTACTTCACGAACACACCCCATGTGTTTCCTTGAACAAATACCCCGTTTACTTAAAAAAGTAAGTTTGTTGGGGACTTTTTTCCGGGGAACGGGAAATATTACTGAACGAACACATCACTTACGTTCCCTTTAACAAATACATCGTTGGTTTAAAAAAGTAAGTTTGTTGGGGATACTTTTTCGGGGAACGGGAAACTTTACTGAAAGAACACAATCCCTGTGTTTCGTTCAATAAATACACCGTTGCTTGGAGAAAGTAAGTTTGTTGGGGACTTTTTTCCAGGGAATGAGAAACTTTACTGAACGAACACACCCCATGTGTTTCCTAGAATAAATACCCCGTTTACTTAAAAAAGTAAGTTTGTTGGGGACTTTTTTCCGGGGAACGGGAAACTTTACTGAACGAACACACCACTTGCGTTCCCTTTAACAAATACATCGTTCGTTTCAAAAAGTAAGTTTGTTGGGGATATTTTTTCGGGGAACGGGAAACTTTACTGAAAGAACACACCCCCTGCGTTTCGTTCAATAAATACACCGTTGCTTGGAAAAAGTAAGTTTGTTGGGGACTTTTTTCCGGGGAATGAGAAACTTTACTGAAAGAACACACCCCCTTCGTTTCGTTGAATAAATACACCGTTGCTTTGAAAAAGTAAGGTAGTCATGACCTTTTTCCGGGGAATGAGAAACTTTACTGAACGAACACACCCCATGTGTTTCCATGAACAAATACCCCGTTTACTTAAAAAAGTAAGTTTGTTGGGGACTTTTTTCCGGGGAATGAGAAACTTTACTGAAAGAACACACCCCCTTCGTTTCGTTGAATAAATACACCGTTGCTTTGAAAAAGTAAGGTAGTCATGACCTTTTTCCGGGGAATGAGAAACTTTACTGAACGAACACACCCCATGTGTTTCCATGAACAAATACCCCATTTACTTAAAAAAGTAAGTTTGTTGGGGACTTTTTTCCGGGGAACGGGAAACTTTACTGAACGAACACACCACTTGCGTTCCCTTTAACAAATACATCGTTGGTTTCAAAAAGTAAGGTTGTTGGGGATATTTTCTCGGGGAACGGGAAACTTTACTGAAAGAACACACCCCCTGCGTTTCGTTGAATAAATACACCGTTGTTTGGAAAAAGTAAGTTTGTTGGGGACTTTTTTTCGGGGAATGAGAAACTTTACTGAAAGAACACACCCCCTTCGTTTCGTTGAATAAATACACCGTTGCTTTGAAAAAGTAAGGTAGTCATGACCTTTTTCCGGGGAATGAGAAACTTTACTGAACGAACACACCCCATGTGTTTCCTTGAACAAATACCCCGTTGACTTAAACAAATATTAAAACCCAAGGTTCGGGATAGTGTATAACCTGAATGACCCCACAAATTTAAACATAAACCATACTTTGAACCCTAAAGCCCAAACCCAATACAATTTTAAGCCTAAAGCCCAACCCAATTAAATTTCAACCGTAACTCCTAAACCCTAAAGCCTAAACCAATATAATTTTAACCCTAAAGCCCAACCCAATTCATTTTGAACCTTGAAGTCTAAACCACAAACCCTAAAACCTAAACGCTTCAATTTTAACCCTGAAACCCAACCAAATTCATTTTGAACCTTGAAGTCTAAACCACAAATCCTAAAACCTAAACCCTTGAATTTTAACCCTAAAACCTAAAAGCTTCAATTTTAACCCTAAAACCCAACCAAATTCATTTTTAACCTTGAAGTCTAAACCACAAACCCTAAAACCTAAACCCTTGAAGTTTAACCCTAAAACCCAACCAAATTCATTTTGAACCTTGAAGTCTAAACCACAAACCCTAAAACCTAAACCCTTGAATTTTAACCCTAAAACCTAAACGCTTCAATTTTAACCCTAAAACCCAACCAAATTCATTTTTAACCTTGAAGTCTAAACCACAAACCCTAAAACCTAAACCCTTGAAGTTTAACCCTAAAACCCAACCAATTTCATTTTGAACCTTGAAGTCTAAACCACAAACCCTAAAACCTAAACCCTTGAATTTTAACCCTAAAGCCCAACCCTAATTAATACGATCCCTTAAGCCCAAACCCACTTCAATTTTAACCGTAAAGCCCAACCCAATATTATTTTCACCCTAAAGCCCGACCCAATTCATTGTAACCTTTAAGCCTAAATCACAAACCCTAAATCCTAAACAGTTGAATTTTAACCCTAAAGCCCAATACTATAAACCTTAAACCCTAAACAGTTGAATTATAACCGTAAAGCCCAAACCCAAATTCAATTTTAACATTGAAGCCCAACCCAATAAAATTTTAACCGTAAACCCTAATCCATAAACCGTAAACTCTTCAATTTTAACCCTAAAGCCCATACCGAATTCATATAACCCTAAAGCCCAACCCAATTCAAGTTTAACCATAAAGCCCAACCCAAAATGAGTTCCACCCTAAAACCCAAAGCCAATTAATTTTTAGCCGTAAAGCCCAATTCCAATTCAAACTGAAAACCCAAACCCAATTGAATTGTACCCCACAGCCTAATCCGAATTCATTTTGGAATTTTAACCCTAAAGCCCAAACCCTATTGATTTTTCACCCAAGACCAAACACATCCCAAACCCTTGATTTTCCTCCTTAGAGGCCACGAACCGTTCAGTTCAGAAAGAGACATTTTTTCAAATCTTCAATTCGAACTGCTGCAGTCTCTTTCTCTCCCTCTCTCTCTCTCTCTCTCTCTCCCGTGCGTCCCTCTCTCTCCCGTCGACTCTCTTTCCCTCTGTAAAACTCGCAGCCGCCACCTCCGGCAACCACCAGCCCCGGCTCCGGCCAAGAACGACGCACCACCACCCCAGCATCCTCCCCCGACCTTGTGCAGCCCGGAAACAGCCGCTGCAGCCACCGGAAAATACGCAGAAAAATTCCTCCGGTTTTGGCAGATTTTGCAACCCTTCGTTCTCCTTCGTTTCTCCACCGAATTGGACGAGTGAGGTATGAAAATTCATCTATTTTTCGTGCTCTAGCTGCCTGTTGGTTGGGTTTCCAGAAATTTTGAGAGTTTACAAGTGGAAGTATGTTAAAAGTAATAATTGTTCATCTAAACTAGAACAAATGTAATTTGTCTTTCCCAGTCACTAACAAAATACTTTTAGGTTGTATTATTCTAATGTTGAGATAAAGGCCGTAGTTCAACTATCTGCAATGTATACACGTCAGAAAGTAGAGGAAAATTGCTGGCAGAATCGAACCTAATTATTATATCAAGCTCCCACTTGAAACTTTTTGTCTGATGTTTGTAATTGCTGTTTTTCTCTCTGTTTTTGAATTTCATTTAGTCATTAATCATATATTGGGATGAAGCAATCATATTATATATATGTCCAACACTTGTCTAAGTTGATTGTTCTTGTTTTGCTTTTGATTTTGTGTTTTTGAGTCATATGAAAATTGTTTTGATGGGTTAGTCTGATATATTTATCATTTGATGACATATGGAATAATCTTAGGACACCTTCCTCACTAATCTGTTTTTTTTATTTGTTCTTGTATTCATTTCATATAGCCCTAGTTTATTTTATTTTTGTGTGATCATCGTAACTAATCTGTTTTTTTTTTTAATTGAGGTCTTGTTAAGTGTTATCATGTTTTTTTTAATTGGGTTGTAATATATATTTGGATTGAATTTTGTAATGGCATGATAAACCATATGTAATATTGCTAATTCATGCATAATGGCAATATACATTCATTAACAAAGTATGCTCTGCTTGCCCAAAAAAATTATGTACCAATTGTTTCAATGATAAACTATTTTCTACTATGAACATGTTTATCTCTAATATTGTTACTGTATATAGGTTCAAGGACGATGACCAAAGCAACAATGAGGACCAAGAACAAGTCCGACACAGTTGAAGCATGTCATCGAGGTTCCCGGCCACGAAACAGCATGAAGAAACCTATGCAAACTAAGTCTTCAGTCACCACCTCAAGCTCGAATAAACGGAAGCCAGCAAAACGCATCTCGGGTCCTATGGGTAGTGGGGTATTCGGTGTACGCGTGTTCGTACCGTTTCACCGAAATCCTTCTTCACCCTTGGTTCACGTGGAATTGGAGGAACATCTCTCCTTCAAGGTAAGTAGTTTTTATTTTACAATTCGCATGAGAAACTTTAATTTACGTAATTTGTAATTCAGTGGGTCACAATCAAACTAAGATAACTAAACCCTTTGTGTTTTATGCAGCTTAATTTAACACAAATAAGAGGGTGTGGAAACAACAACAAGTGTGCTGCATGGTATAACACAGGAATGCATGACACTGTGAAAGCGAAGGTCAAAGAAATTGGATTTTTGCTGTTTTTGTCAATATTGGGCCATGGAAAGAAAAGGGATAGGCCATTACTTGTGGCCTTAGCTGAGAGATGGTGGGACACTACCCACACATTCCACTTCGATGAAGTTGGAGAGATGACGATGACCCCCACGGACTTCGCGGCAATCACAGGATTGCGTGTTGGTGGAAAGCGATTAAAGTACGACTTGGAGATTTACAAAAATAAGAACAAGCTTGTTAAATTATTTGGGAAACCAATTGCAGACCTACTGGGTGGCGAAAGGAGAGTGCCATATGAAAGACTTTCTACCCCTTATTGGAATAAGACTCCGAAAGATGATAAAGAAGCAGACCAAATTGCAAGGGCATTTATACTCTGCTTGATTGGCTCATCATTCCTAAATGATAAGAGCCAATACGTGAGTATGCACTATGCCCCCAGTCTGGAAATAGTCTCAGACATTGGTAATTACGACTGGGGCGGTGCAGCTTTGGCGTGCTTGTATAGATCAATGGATTCTTGTTCTAGAGGGAGGTCCTCAAGCATGGGCGGGTATTGGAGGGCATGGGAGGTAAGTGTTATCGAATTGAATGTCCTCAAAGTGCAACACAGTTGTTTGCTTAAATTGCTAATTTGTAAGCTTGTTTTGTGTAGGTATGGGCTTGCGAGTACCTAAAACCGTTTGCTTTAGCAAGGCCCAATGGGACCGTGAACACGTGGCCCCGAGCTTTGAGATGGTTAGGTGCAAAAGCAAGGCGAGACTTACACAATCAGTTGGTACATTTTCGAGTGATGATGCGACATCTAACAAATGATCAGGTATAAAGCCTTGACTCTTGAGCATAGCCTTGTTTATTACCAAAACAAAGTATCATACGCAAAGGTAACCAATGTATATTGCAGGTAAATTGGAACCCATGGGGGACCAATGAATCTGAGATGCCGGATGAAGTCAAAAATACTGTGCCAACAACCCGTAAACGAATCCTATTAGAGGGACCAGCTGGGTCTGCCTGGTTTTTGGGAGAGCGAGTGGCAATGCAAAGCTTATGCACCACAGAACCTCGAGTACCCAAAATTCCACCGAGGACAATGCTGTCTGATTATAAGCTCACTGATAAGTCAGAAGTCGAGGAAGCACTTAATGGGTACCCAGCTTTAGAATGGCTTGCAAATTCATCCGACTATGCCCAGTACAGAGATGAGTACATAAGGTATCGTCATTATGAGGACTTACGTGAAGCGGTACGTTCTACACTGAACACGCCTCATTGAACTTACACTTCATGCTTTAAATTGATATAATTTTTCAAATATGATCCAATGATACCTAAATTCCACAGGAAGGAGAACATAGAACTCCTGAAGGTGCCAATATAACAGTAGGAAACATCTCTCCTCAGCCATGGTCAGTGCGAATACCAAGCTGGGCCGCCGATAATGGAAGTCAACTTGTGCGGATACCCCGTGGACAAGATAGCCCTGATCTACCATTACCTGCTGGTGTAACGCATGTAAGTAGTTTCCATTGCATAATTTATTCATAATTGATGCCTTCCAGTGGTGATTGTTGTAATCGCATGTGCCTGAATGTAGATAACTGCTAAAGATGCAACCGAGATTTTGGAGCTGAATGCTGGCTTGAATGCCCTACTATTTTCAACTTCATTGGAAGCAAGCATAGAGTTGAGGCGCATGCGGCAAGAGATTGTAAGTCAGTTCAGCTTCATTTCATAGTGATTTCAGAAAATTAACAAACATCACCGATGTTATATTAACATAACATACCAAGAATGAACATGATCGATGTTATATTGTAATAGGAGATGTTGAAGAACACCACGGGGACAACCATTGCAAGTTCGGGTATTAGTAAAGACGTCTTAGTTGATGATGCAGAACATGTAAGTTTGTTACCTCCATTGCCCCATTCGATTTAGAAGATGTTCAATTTTGCAATTTTAAATCATATGTTACATTCTGCAATGCAAACCATCATCACTCGTGTGCACAACAAAATTGAACAAAATTTATTATTTATATATGTCAATGTTTCGCTGTATATAGGAGTATCGCACAAAATGTAAACATGACATAGTTAGAAAAAGGAAAGACCAAAATTGTGGTACCAGAAGAGCATGAAGAAGATGAGGAAGAGGAAGAAGAAGAGGCAGAATCGGAAGAAGAAGAGGAAGAGGAAGAAGAAGAGGCAGAATCGGAAGAAGAAGAGGAAGAGGAAGAGGAAGATGAAGAAGCACAGGAAGAAGAGGAAGAAGAAGATGAAGAGGAAGATGGAGAAGAACAGGAAGAAGAAGAGGAAGATGAAGAGGAAGATGAAGAGGAGAATGAAGACGAAGCTTGGGTCGAAGAGAAAGAAGATGAGAATGAGGATGAGGATGAGGATGAGGATGAGGACGGGGCCGCAACTAAGGGTAATCCGGATGCAGAACAACACCCCACAAACCAAAAACGCAAAGGTGATAAAAGTGTTTATTCACGTACCCGAAAGAGAAAGAAAACCATGTAAATTATGGATACGATTAAATTTGTGAGATCATTGGTCCATTTTGTAATATAATATGTTCACTTTATTGCCCCTTTTCGTTTCTCATACTCTGTATTTCGGTTCCTTTCGCCCTTCGATTTATAGTTAAAAAATAGGTCTAATTATGCATGTACAACAACATATTATCTAATTTTCGTTATTAGGGATTTGCGCACAGTCACTATTGCATTGTATCATCGTCATGCAATTGCATGTTTGTAATGCAACTGCAAACCGTCTGTGGGCAAACTAAACATACCTTAAAAACGCAAACCTAAATAATGTATAGTGCAAACACAAAGAAAAGCAAGTGAATACTTTATTATGACCCTATGTCTATTATTAAATATTATGGGACAATGGCTATTACTAGGTAATTTCGATACTTGCTCGTTTTGTAATATAATATGTTCGAAAATAGCCCCTTACGGTTTCTCATGCTCTGTACTTCGGTTCATTTCGGCCTTCGATTTATAGTACAAAAAATTCGGTCTAATTATGCATGTACAACAAAATATGATCCAATTTTGTTGCTTCGATTCAGCTGCACCAAAATGGATTCAGCTGCATCCTCAACTTGTGATACTCGCAAGTGCACGAGCCGTTTGGTAGTATAGCATATGTAAGTGCGAGGTCGATCCCACGAGGATTGGTGATTGAATGATCCAATTTGTTTCCCCTACACAAAATAGAAATGAAAAAAGAAAATAAATAAAACAAGAAAGAATGAAATAACTCAAGCAAATAAGTTCCCAAGTTCAATTAGATTAACGGATTGATTCTAGCTAAAGTATGATTAAGCCATGGTGTTTGGTCATAACCTTGTGTTCCTAATTCCCTAATTTGATCATTTGTTGTCTAACCTAAAACTAAGCATTACGAACCCATTAAGCATAGAAGAACAATTTAAACAACCAAGCATGTATCTAATCCCTGTTGTCGAATGTCCATACATACTCTTCCTATTCATAGTTCAATTCGAATTAAAGCATGGTGTCTACTCTTAATTCAAACCAAGATAGCTAACATGCAAGCCTAAATGGTGATCAATCATTCAAACTAGCATATTAACTTATAAGCATAATGAATAAGAACAAAAATCATAATTGAAACTTGGAAACTAATTAAACTTGAATACTTAAGAAAGAATGTACATTACAAATAAAAGTAAAGTAGAACTTGAAAAACTTAAGGAGAATTTCAGCACAAATATTTCATTACAACAATTGAAAACTAGAAAGGAAACTAAGAGAATTTGAGGGAGAGAAGGGAAGGGAGCTCTAGAGAAGTGTTTGAGAGCTCCCCCCCTTGGGGTGTGTTTTGAAGCTTGAAGGCTTCTCTATTTATAGGGCTAAGAGGGAGGAACAACATGATGAACTCCCACACCATCCTTCATCTTTTGCTGCACCTCAAGCATCTTCACATGGGTTCAAAGGTGATCAGTTGTGGCTGCCTTTGCTGCCAACCCATGTGGTTGCCTTTTGGTTGCCAACCCATGTGGTTGCCTTTTGGTTGCTGAAAAACGAGTTTTCTGAACCAGTCTTGGTGTAGGAAGGCCAGAGGTTTCAAAACGTATCCAATGGTGCTCAAATTTGGATATGTTATACTAGACACCCATTGGAACAACTTCTATGAAGAAAGTATTCCCATCGGAGCAGTAGAAGTGTGCGTTTTGGGCCTTGCAAGTTGGCAGCCGAACAGAGACTGGAATTGACTTCATTTCATTTCTTTGCTTTACATGCATGCACATGCTTTCTCTATAATAACTCCAGCATGTACCAACTTGCTCCTTTAGAATTTCATAGCTGGAATGCCTCCCCACTTCACTCATTATGTTGGATCCAAAGTCAGTTGCAGCATGGGTGAGGCACATGGCTTAAAGGAGGAGACAAGGCTCAAAGCTGGCAGCTGCAAATCCTGCTGAGCAAGGTTGGGTGTTGGACGGGCTGAGCACTCCACAAATATCCAATTGGGCTGAAATTTGGATATGTTTTAGTAGACACCCATTGGAACAAGTTTCATGAAGATCTTCACCTCATTCGAGCCCCATATCATGCTGATCCAAGGCCAAGAAGTTGACCTACGAAATTGGGCTGGAAAGGGGTTGTAGCCAAAATGTGTTTGTCTTTAAGCTCATATTCCTCATATGCCAATCAGCCCTTAACATGCATGGATTGCATCAAATGTTATCTCTTGCTATCTTAACCTACAAAACACACAAACATAGGTAAGTGACTCAAAATAAAGAGAAACTAAGCAAAATCACTAAGTAAAGAAGGCATGCAAGTGTATGAAATTATGGACTTATCAAAATAGAAAATGAATTAAAAGCACAAGTTTAACTCAATAACATAACCAAATCATAAGCTAGAAGGGTACAAAATGATATACAATTATGAACCGATCAAATTTTCGTTATTAGAGATTTGCGCACAGTCACTCTTGCATTGCAGCACTGTCATGCAATTGCATGTTTGCAATGCAAATGGAGACCAGCTGTGGGCAAACTAAATATAGCTTAAAAACGCAATCCTAATTAATGTATAGCGCACACACAAACAAAAGCAAGTAAATACTTCATTATGACCCTATGTCTATTATTAAATATTAGGGTTAATCACATTTTCGTTTACGAAATTCGGGATATTTTGGATTACTAGGTAATTTCGATAATTGGTCCTTTTGCAATATAATATGTTTGGATTACTGCCCCTAACCGTTTCTCATGCTCTGTATTTCCGTTGATTTCGCCCTACCTTATTTATAGTCAAAAAACTACGTATAATGCTGCCTGTACAACAAAATCGGATCCATATTTCTTATATCCGTTTGCGCACAGTCACTCGTGCTTTGCGTCACTATCATGCAATTGCGTGTTTTCAATGCAAATTCGGACCGGCTGTATGCAAAACCTTTAAGACTTTAAACACAAAGCCAACACAAATTTCTTATTTCCGTTTGCGCACAGTCACTCGTGCATTGCGTCACTGTCATGCAATTGCATGTTTTCAATGCAAATTCGGACCGGCTGTGTGCAAAACCTTTAAGACTGTAAACACAAAGGTAATCAAGGTATATAGCCAACACAAACAAAAGCAAGTAACAATTTCATTATAACCCTATGGATATGATTCAAAATAAGAATAACCAATTATGGTTTACGAAATTGGGTATATTTTGCATTGTAATTCGCACTTTTCGGGCCAACAATTTTCTAATACCGATTCTTGTTTCAGATAATTGCTCTTTACTGATTCTAATATTGAAAAAATATTTGCCCCTTACCCTTTCTGATGCTATGTATTTCGGATACATCAAACTTCCATTCAAGCACCCCATACAAGTCATAACACAGTTTCTCAACAATACATACATAAAACAATAATATATCAATCATATGAAAGCATCTTGTCCATCACTAAATCTACATTTAATGTTAATTGTTACATGTAAACCAAGTTCCAAAACTACAATTGTTTTGGGTAGAACCAGTAGATAGGGAAATATGTTCACCATTGTCGAATGAGAAACCATCGTCAGTGTTGGGGGTAGAACCCGTTCGGTCTGCAGTAGAAAAACTATCAGAACCGGACAAATCAACCACATAGTTGCCTCTGGATTGAGAAACCGTTTCACTTGCATAACTGTAGCTAATGTCCGGGGACGGCCCTTTCTCAGTACTATACTGATAGCTAATGTCCGGGGACGGCCCTTTCTCAGCAATTCTACTTGGATGCAAGTTTCTTTGAGAGCAATTACGCTTTGTATGTCCATATCCGCGACACAAATGACATTGTCGACGCTTGCGCGTTCCACCCTGGCTTGCTTGAGTGCCTTTTGTCTTAACGATCTTTGGATCTTTCACAATATTTAGAGGACATTGCCCAGAACTACCCAATTTCAGACTTGTCTCTTCTTCCTTTTCCCGTAAGCCTTCACAAATTCCCTCCCATCTACTAAACTCATTTCTCAACATGGCATAACCATCTGCACTCTTCGATGCATAAAAACATATTTTGTTTGACATAGCACTTAAACTTCCATACCTCGCCATTTCTACACCTTCGTTGGTAGTGTCTTTGCCTTTGTCGAAACATTCTGTACATGTATCGCTTTGGGCATTCTTTGTCCATCTCTTCATTATGAGTGTTGGAGGAATTTCCGTAAGGTGCTCGCACTTCATTACATAAAACAGGTGGCAACACGGGATCCCTTCACTTTCATATTTCCGGCATCCACACTCTATCCGCATATTTTCCCCACCGTGGTAAACACAAGTCCAATTATTATGCGGTTCACCATATTTTGACAATACGTATACACGACCTCCAAAATTATACATCACCTTATCATGAATGAGTGCTGAACAAGCTTCGATCTCTTCACGTACCAATACAAAGCACCTATGCGTGTAAATCAGAGAAGCTTGTTGCTCTAGTTTTGTCAATGCGGTTTTAAGGACTGGTGTTGAGTACTTTGCGTTGAAACCATCCTTCGCCGTGGTATTCCTAAGACGTAACATAGCCCTATCAATTGCTGGAATACATTCAAACAACTTCACGCCTTTCCTCAAGTAATCCTTCACATACTTGTTCATGGACTCCACGCGTTGAGTGGTGCACATACCACCGAAAAACTTTCCTCTAAGACATGATTCAGCCCATGAGTCTCTTTTTGCATACATCGTTTCTAACCATTCTTTTTGTTTTGGAGTACTCGCTCTTTCCCTCAAAACCTCCCATTTCTTCTCAAACTCGTCCAACGCAAATGGTTCCCAAAGACATGCCTGAAAATTTCTTAGCAATTCATCATCCTTCAAGTTAGTCTGTGCATTCCTTGACACATGCCATGAGCACAACCGATGGTTAGACATGGGAAACACATCATCAATGGCTTTACGCATGGCCTCATCGCCATCCGTCAATATTGATATTGGCTTCTTATCTTTCATGGATGCCATGAATGTTTCCAATAACCACTTGTAAGTTTCAAATGTCTCGTCATGCAATAATGCGCAACCAAACATTACAGTAGAACGGTAGTTGTTCGAACCGACAAACAACACTAGGGGCTTGTCATAGATATTTGTTTTGTATGTGCTGTCGAATATGAGGACGTCGCCATAGGCAATGTAATCCAAAAGTGAAGTGGAGTCCCTCCAAAACAAATTACCAAGCCTATTTTCCTCGTCAACACTAAACTTACAAAAGAATTCTGGATCCATTGCTCCTTTCGCTTTCAAGTAAGAGAGTGCGGCTTCTGTGTCACCGTCGAGCAAAATTTCCCTGCGTGATGCATCCAACTTATTGTACAGATCTTTTATTTGAAAACCAACATTTAAATACCCGCCACATTGGTCGACCATATACTCATATGTATGACATGTTCTAACCAATGCTCTTCGCATTCCCACTGCTTGTGCTAAATCCGAATTTCGAACAACACGGTTACATCGAAGATATGGCGATTCAAGTGGAGTAACTAGTTCATGATTGTGATGTGGTTCAAATTTCGTAACGACGTAACTATCACGTTTCTTCTCATAACCCACCCAAAAATGGGCAGGACAATTCTCTCTTGTAATTGGCTTCGGTTGCCGAATCCTATCCGATCGATCATTAAACTTCTCATTTCTCAAACCTTCTTTATAACAACACCACCGTCTCCTACATACTTTCCCTTCCAAATTACGAATCATTTTGTCTTTCCTCACACTAAATCCAATACCCTTTGCATAACTCATATAATATTCTTCCGCTAATTCTATCGTTTTAAACTCTTTCCCCATAATATCTTCTTTGCTCGGTACAATAATGTCTACACCATTATCATCAGTACTTTGACTAACCGGATGTTCAACAGACATATGCACACTCTCTGTTGCCGGTGCCCCATGACTCGACCTTTCACAACCACCTAGATACCCTGAATCACTACAACCACCCTTTGAAGTCTCTACACCCCTGTCCATCTTAGCAGACCCCTCCAAGCCTGAGAAACATAAATTCAAACTAAAATTACATTATAATCTATCTGCTAACATACTTTCTTTTCAAAACACACAATTGGAAAATCTCATGCAATTGCACATAGTCAGGTCAATAATTGCACTACGTATAACTATTTCGCAACCAAAAACATGCAATTGCATCAACTCAACTCATTACCCAAAATACATTCTACTCCTAAACCAGAAAAACAGGGTTCTTCGAACTCTTACTTGATGTTTCCAAGGGTTCTTCGAACTCCCACCCACCTCGTATATCGATTGAATGTGGTACACGCTGGAATGGGCTTCAAAGCTCCTAAACACATAAAGAAATGGGCGATCTCATATCAGGCCGGTGACACCCTTCAATGTGCGACATTGAAGTTATGTATCAGACAATTCCAACAGAACAAACTAAATTAAATACCTCCAATTTCGTGACCATTACATAATGGAGGTTGGACCCATCGTCAAATTGGTATCTGCACATCAGTTTTGGAAAAGCTGAGAGGAGAGTTGAGGAAATCACTTAGGCAGAGTCGCCAGGGTCGGCTTGGGTTTTCTCGTGGACGACTTCAATTCCATCACCATTGGACACGCTTAGGATGGATTTGGGCAAGTGAGATATAACAGTTCCTGGAGAAGTAGAGAGAAGACATCGTCGGCAAGCACAGAGATTGGGCAAGCAGAGAGAAGATTTCCTGGAGGTGCAAACGATTGGATTTGGGCAATTAGAGAGGAGTTCGTGGAGGCTGTTAGGATTTTCAATTTGGGCAACAAGATAGGAGAGTGCGCGTGGTCTTCATCCTCTAAACCTCTTTTTTTGACAGTCACATGCGATGCACATGTTGAATAATAAAGGGCTCAACAGGTTACTAAGTCATTGAATCTCAGCCATCCATTTTTAACATGCAAAATCAGCCCTTGGATCACCGGGTGTACCGGTACAGCCGGCGCACCACAGAATTTTCGTACTCTACACACACTCGAAAGCATCAAAGATGGTTGACTTGAGCCCAATTCTCAGTAGGAGTGGAAGTATAATATATAATGTGTCAGATCACAGGCAACTATAGTTTATATTTACAATGAATTTTTATTTTAATAAATTTTTACATAATATTTTTATTGTCAGTGAAAATGTTTTTTCCATTTGAAAAGTTGAAGTAGGTTTTTGAAAAAATAAAATAAAGTATACGTTCTTCGAGGGCGTTTCAGTAATCAAACATTTCTTCATTTCAATTCATGATAGTTAGTATATATTTTAATGAGAATACATGTTGATTCGATTCATTCTCACTTTGATTCATGGTTACCTTTAAGATTAAGTGGTATTTCTTTTTCAAACGATAAAAGAATCTCAAATTCACAATAATAAAGAAAAAAAAATGACCCTAATTAAATAACTAGAGCCCTCCATTATCAATAGAGCACCAAATGACAAAGCACATAAGGATCGTTCCTAGGTACGTGGTGACATGTGATGTGAAGACAAAGGATAAAACATGGAGACGGCCAAGGATTGTCACTAGGCACGTGGTGACCTTCGATATAAAAATTTTGCAGGTGACCAGCTCGGAATATGTGTACAGATCAAAGGAAACTGCGGAAGTTAATATAAAATTGTTCATATTTTTATATAAATATTAACAGTGGACTGGCTAAAAATAAAACAAAGAAGCTGTTTTTATTTTTGGGTTACAAAACAAAGGAGCTCTTTGTTTAGAAGCCAACTGGGCATATACCACGTACACTCTGTGAAAAATGGCCGCTTACAAATGTCTGTCCGGCCCCCCTTTGCATTAGGATAAGAGAGGTCCACTTTTGTCCTGCATGTCCTGCATGTGATCAAAACAAAAATTCAACGTAATCAATTAGCTAGATAATTGTTAATTGCAAGCACTAATTATAATTTCTTATATAATTTATGTGTGAACTCTTCTTTCAAAGGTGCATGTCCGAAGAAGTCAAATATTTTACCTTTTTGACAACACTATCGATCATGACTATTATTATTTTCTTTTTGAGAAATTCTTGGATTGCATATATAATTCAGCTAAGAAAATTATTAGTCATAAATAGTCAATACAAACTTGCCACAAGGGGCAATTGTAATAACAAAGCGATCTGACATCAAAATTAAGAGAATTTGGTGTTCCTTCACTAACGATCACTCATGATCGAAGAAACTCTAGCATAGACATCCTAACTAAGATTGCAAACTCATAATAATCAAAAAGAGATCAAGCTTGAAAAAACCAAGTTATAACAATACAAATAAAACTCTCACAAAGGAGAGATGAAAAGCTCTCGCAAAAGGAGAGGTAAAAACTATACAGAGAACCCAAAGAGTCTCTGCGACTTATTCCAAACATAAAGAAACTGCAAAAAGAATGGTGGTGGAGATCCGACGCCAAGACGAAGCCGCATATGATGGTTGGAGGAAAATCATAACAAATCGAAGACAAATAGGGGAAACTTTTTGTCTCTGAAAATAGGGGAAGATGAGAAGGGAGGAGAAGATGGGAGAGAGGAGAACAGTGACTTCCTCCCCCCTCAAAATGAAAACAGCTCTAGGAGTATTTTTTGGGAAAAAGGAGGCAAGGAGATTTCTTTGATAATAGAATGCCCCATGATTATTTCAGATATATAACAAAGATTACCTCTAAAAATCAACTTATTTGAAGCTTCGTTCCATTGGTATCTTTAGGATATTGATTTGGTTTGCCTAAGTTTGATTTTGCCTTTTTTTTTTTTTTTTTATTGTTTGTTTGTACATTTGTATTAAATATACTAGCACAGTCGAGTTTTGAAAAAAAAAAATGAAAATCTTGAATCTTTCTCCACACACACAAAGTCCTTTTTTACAAGACTTTTCCAATTTCTTTTTTTTTTTTTTTTTTTTTGGGTCTGGGAAGACTTTTCGAAGTTGATTATTAGGAATATTGCAGATATAACAATTCCCCCACTCAATTGGCACTAAACGTTTTCATAATATTATATATACAATGTGTTAAGACTCTCCAACCCAGTTTTACTTTACAATCAGCTAGCTATCGAGCACTTGCGGGAAAGGGTAGGGACTTAAACTCTTAATTCAAATGAACAACGTGTTAAACTCTTAATTCTATAGAGACTGAAAGACTTTGGTTGAGTTTTCATCAATGGCAGGTATGTACTATTATAATTAATATTTTTATTTGATTGAAGATATCTTCTCCTTTATGTGATTCTATGTGCGTATGCCTAAGGAATTTATGTAATTAGTTTAAAATAGCAAGTTGTCCACTTATGATATTTATGCCTAAGTTTCTCGAACTGAATTTAAAGAACTGAACCAGCAAGAACCCCGGGCAACGGTAACCGCTTTCTTGTTCGCCCTAGAACACTTTTTGAAGGTATGTACTATTATAATTAATATTTTTATTTGATTCAAGATATCTTCTCCTTGATGTGATTCTATGTGCTTATGCCTAAGGTTCTCGAACTGAAGTTGAAGAACCCCCGGAAGATGGTAACCGCTTTCCTGGTCGTCCTAGAACACTTTTGGAACCAGAACCCCAAGGGGAAAGAACTCAACAAGAGCTTCCTCAAATGAATATGGATGGGCTCGATCAGGGAGGAGGAGGCGGCAACAGGACCCAGATTCGTTACAATAATATTACCGCAGGCGAGCTCAGTGAGAATGTTGGGATGTCAAACTTTCGTAATGTACAAGGTCAAGGCGGAGGCCAAGGTGGTGATCTCGACATTTCTGGCAATACAATTACTGCAGGTGGAGGAGCCTCGAATGTTGGGTTTCACAACTTTGGCAACAGCACACCTGACAGGAAGTGTTGCATCCTCATGTAGTTTGGGAGAAAAAGAAGCTGAATCAAAGTTAATATAAACTAATTGAAGAAGGACATGATTAATAAAAAGAAAAAAAGTAGTCTGTTCTTCCATGCTTTAAGTTTTTTTATTTTATTATTATTATTATTTTGGCTTTAAGTTTCTAGGCTTGTAAGTTGTAGGCCTCTTATTATGAAAGTTGTAGGCCTTTTATTTCTTTGTACCAAGTTTGTGGGATTCTATCATCTAATGTTGCTTGCACCTGTTTCGATCTTGTACAAACTCAATTACTTAGTTAGGAACAGAAGGGTTCATTCATTGATGACAGGTTTCAACATGGTTTAAACTGCAATTTTTGATCAACAAAGGTAAGTCACACACAACTATTACTTTGCAATATATTTTAAATGTATGTGTTTTTGTACCTCGTAACCTCGTTGATGAGTTTCACTTTCATCAGATTTTGATTCCGGTATGATTTAATTCTTATAGCCTTTTCGAATGTTGTACGATTAGTGTATATCACTGGTCATCCCCCATATGATTTTTTAACACATGTTATGGCCAATTATTTTTTTGTTCTCCTGTGAGTTCAATCAATTTCAAGCTGTAGGTTTTCTGTTTTACCTAACCACTTGTCTAGCGTTTTTGTTTTTGCTTGCCCAAATTTCTATTGGCGCTAAATCTGAACAGATAGAGATGAGTGCAACTTACAAACGAGATGGACGATCGAGAGATCGATTGAATATTGGATGCCGATTCTTCCTGTCCTTGGATGCTGATCCTGAATAGAAAGAAGTCGAGACTCGTGAGGTCTATGGAACCGGTGTGGAACCAGCCTAAGACCCTCCGATGCCGAAGTAAGTTTGTTGTTTTAAAAGCTCTTGCTGTTGACCATATAGAAGTATAAAAGTCAAGCTGAAAAGTCTTACCCCTGTATTGTAGTGGAAGGGGCCTATTTATAGAGGGCATTTAGTATGCTCTTAGTGCTCATTTTCGATGTGGGACTCGTGGGAGGGCCTTCTGAGGTCGACACGAGTCCTTAGATATTTTGGCGGGTACTTCGAGGTTGATTCTCTACAATCGGTAGGGGATGCCGATTGTAGACGAGTTGGGCTCGTAATGGCTGTTCGCAGCTTTGAGACAATTCCATCGGTGGCCGATGCCGATTGTCTGAGGCCTTGGGTACTTGGGCGAGTTTATAAGATCCACGTGTCGTTGTACGAGTGGAGGGTTAGATATGGTACAAACAGTAGTCCCCCAAGTTGACGATTGAGAAGCTTCTCGGTTGGGGACTTGAATGTGTATTCGGCATTCTGACCCGGACACAATGGTCCCATAGTTGCCGATGGTGGTATGTAGTCCCCCAAGTGCCCAAGGGAGAGCTTGGATAAGAGACAGCATGATGTGCCGATTGTTGCAAGGGGTGAGTGAAAACTCATGAATAAGCGGCTGCCGTTCGGCACGAGAGGTGAGTGGAAACTCATCGATGTGCGCCGGCCGTTCGGCACAAGAGGTGAGTGAAAACTCATCGATGTGCGCCGGCCGTTCGGCACGAGAGGTGAGTGAAAACTCATCGATGTGCGCCTGCCGTTCGGCACGAGAGGTGAGTGAAAACTCATCGATGTGCGCCGGCCGTTCGGCACGAGAGGTGAGTGAAAACTCATCGATGTGCGTCTGCCGTTCGCTAGTGGAGTTGTGCTCGAAGGTGGCTAGATCTGCCACGTTCGGGAAGTTGTAGCGTTGCAACTGACGTTTGGTCTCCCCCATGCATGCGTGACACGTGTCGGCATGGCTGTGAAGAGCCGCGTCATTTCGTATCCCGATGCGTCGCTTCGCTTCCCGATGCTAAATCGGCTCTATAAATGTGAGGAGGGGACGAGCGTTCAAATACTTGGAATATTTGAGAGCGAAGAGAGCTTGTGAGAGGCGATTTCCGGCAACCGTGCGAAGGCTGAGCAGGCGATTTCCGGTGAGCGTGAACAAGGCGGAGGCGATTTCCGGCGATTTGAACCACCGTGCAAACAAGGTATGTTGCCGTGTTTTGGCATTTGTATGAATCAAAGTGTTGAATTCGTTGATTTTTTTGTTTGAACAAAGTATGAACAAGCATGAACAAGCATGAACAAGCATGAACATGAGTGTTTAAGGGTAGAACAAGATTTTGATTCTAGCATAGCACTTAGTTTCCCTTCGTTTGTGTTTGTAGATGTCAGATACCGAATCTGAGGGTAGGCGTAGTCCGAGGGCCTATGAGGACGAATCGTCCTCGGGGAGTTCGTCCGAGGGGAGTGAGAGTGCCGATTCTGGGAGCTCTTCAAGCTGTGAGATAGTAGAGGGGGCAAGAGTGCGTGCCGAGGCTGGGGGCACTTCGACGAGAGTGCCTGAAGATGGGGAGCCTTCGACTTCGGGTCGGGAGGCCGATGGAGGTGGCGTGTCCGTTGCCGTCCCAGGGGAAGGGGTGTTGAGGGTTGTCAGGGGGAGGCAACGGATTCCGATGGCGAAGCCCATGGAACCGTTGTTCGGAGTGGATGATTTAGAGCCGAACACGCTGACCGAGGCTGAGTTGGCGAAGATTCGGGCGGAGTTCAATATTCCGGAATCGGTAGGGATGCGGATCCCGGGGCCCTTAGAGTCGCTCAGTGATAATGACAAGGGCGTGGTCTTCTTCACTGATGTCTTCAAGCACGGGCTTCGGCTGCCGTTGAGACATTCGGTGCAGAAGATATTGGCTGCGATCGGATATGCACCAGGACAGTATAATCCAAACTTTTGGATTACGTTGCTTGGGACGATCGCAGCGTTCAGCTTGGCTGGCGAGGGGGAGCCGAGCTACGAACAATTTGCCCAACTGTACAGTGTGACGAGGGCGAAGAGTGCCGATAATGGAGGGTGGGTGCAGTCCAACTGTCTATCGGCAGGTCAGCGTGGACACTTTGTGGTTGGGGTGCCGAGCTCCCAGAAGACCTGGCGTAAGCGTCGGGTCATTGTCTCTGGTGACTGGGAATCGGCACCAGGAGTGATCGTGGAGAGGAGGATTCCTACGTCTTTCCAGACAGTCGGTAGGGTAGAGCCTGCCGTTCGGCAGTTGGTGTTGGTTTTTTTTTTTTTTTTTTTTTTTTTTTTACCGTCTGATGTTTGTGTTTCAGTGTCCTTGAAACGGCCGTCTGCACCGATCAGAGAAGTGGAAGCGATCGAGAGGGTGAGGACGAAGATTGCCGAAGAAGATCGCTTCTTCAAGGAGTTGCTATACTTCCGGAACCTGTACAAGGCGGGCTTGATCGGCAAATCAGAGCACGACCGAAGGTTAAAGGAGGAAGAGGAAGAGGAGAAAAGGCAAAGTGAGTGATGCCGTTCGGCAGGCGTCGTGAGCGTCTTCCTTTTCATATCTACCGTTTCTGATATGACTTGTGTTTTTGTAGTGGCAGGTGGGCGTCCAATGAGCAAGGCGACCAGGAGGCGGCTAGAGGGGCATGGGGCGCCGAAGCCGAAGAAAGGGCAGTCCCCCAGGCCGAAGAAGAAGGCGGCAGGGGCCTCAGGTGATGAGCAGACGGTGGTGGATCGCCGCCGGGAGAAGCAGGTGGCCGAGGCGGAGGCTGTTCGGGAGGTGCACCTCCAAGTAACCGGAAAGAGGATGATTGAGGGTGCCCTCGACGCTACGCCGTTGCCGAAGCGGCCAAGGGGGCCGAATGAAGGGACATCGGTGGTGATTCCCGATGATGAAGGAGAGGGGGAGGAGGGGCCGGTGAACATTGCTTGCCCTCGGAAGGCTGTGCTGTTCATCAACAGTATGATCGATGGCGCTCAAATGGAGCTGTCAGAGATTGAGCAACTGTCGATGAAGACGTTGCGCGAGCAGACCGGGCGAGCCTTCCGGCTTCAGGCTGCAGTAAGTGTTTAACTTGTTGTTTTGTTTTAAGTGGTTATGTGTTCGGCATACTAACTTTGTATGTGTTAACAGGCTGATATGGAGATGTGGCTCTGCGTGAAGCGAGCCATCAATGCTGCCGAACGGTACCAAAAGAAGTTTGAAGAGGGCCGTTCGAAGATCGCTGATGCCGGAAAGCTCATTCAGGAGGCCGACCGGCGTGCTGAGGAAAATGCTGCGAAGATAGCGGAGCTGACATCGAAATTGGCAGCAACGGAGCTGGATTTGGTGGCGGCGCAGGAGGCGAAGGCAGCGGTGGAGGTGGCTATGGAAGCGGCCGAACGGTCGCATGCCAAGGAGGTAGAGGAGGTGAAGGCGAAAGCCGTAGCTGACTACCGAGCGTCGGAGGAGTTCACGCTTCTGGTAGACAAAGAAGTCATGGAGCAATGTGACGACTTTGTCTACCGATTCAAGCGGTACAATGCAGAGAAGAAGCTGAACCTGAACTTTCTCCGGGATCCGCCGCCGCTACCGGAAGGGGTGACCGAAGAGATGGTGGAGGCGTACAAGGGTGAGGATGCCGAGCCCGAGGAAACCGACGACACCGATTCAAGTAGTGGGGAGGAAGAAGGTCATCCCGGGCCGAGGGCTGCCATTGTGTCTATTGCCGAGCCGTCGACTGATCCTGTGCCTGCGTCAGCTGATGCCGATGTTGTCGCGACCGAAGCCGATCCACCCACCTCGTAGACTTTTTTTTTTTTTAACCTAAGTATCGTTTGGGAATTGTATAACATTTTTTAGCATGCCGAATGGCATATTGTAAAGACAGATGGCCCTTCTGTGGCCTTTTATATCTATGTTAAATTTGTTTCGGTTGAATTTCCTGATGTTCGTAATCCCGTATGTGTGCATGCCGAATGTAGAATATTATTAGTATAATACTGCTATTTGGTAATGCCATATGTATAGAATTGGAATTATGTTGAAATAAACCGATTACAAAGGTAACGACCGAAGGTGACAACACAAGGTGTGAACACCTGTACATGGAGTGAGGACCGAAGGTCACGTCACTTGTAGTAATATTTGAGGTGCTCGATATTCCAAGGATGGCCGAGGGTCTGACCATCGGTATCGAGCAGTCGGTAAGTTCCCGGTCGGCAGACAGTAACGACCTCATAAGGACCTTCCCAAGATGGACCAAGGGTGCCGTCGCTCGAGTCTTTGGTGGCGAGAGAAACTTTGCGTAAAACCCAGTCTCCCACTTTGAACGATCGGCATCTGACGCGCGAGTCGTAGTAGCGAGAGGTCCGCTGTTTGTAGGCAGCGTTCCGAAGCTGAGCTTGGGAACGGTGTTCATCAATGAGGTCCAGGTTGAGAGTGAGCAAGGCTTCGTTTTGCTCGGATTTGTAAGAAGCCGTTCGGCACGAGGGTGCGTTGATCTCGACGGGGACAATAGCTTCGGTACCGAAAGCAAGGGAAAACGGTGTTTCTCCAGTCGATCGACGGTAGGAGGTGTTGATCGCCCAGAGTGCCTCCGGAAGGAGATCGGGCCAGGCTCCTTTAGCTGCCCCAAGCTTCTTCTTCAGTGTCCGCTTGATGATCTTGTTGATGGCTTCTACCTGGCCGTTTGATTGTGGATGCGCTGGGGATGCGAAGAACAAGTTGATGTTGAATCGGTGGCACAGGTGCCGAAACTGAGTGGAGTCGAATTGTTTGCCGTTGTCAGTGATGATTGCGTTCGGAAGGCCGAACCGACAAATTATGTTCTTCCATACAAAATGCTCGACCCTGGCTGCGGTTATGGTTGCCAATGCTTCGGCTTCGGTCCACTTCGTAAAGTAGTCGACGGCGACGATGGAGAATTTGACCTGTCCCTTTCCCTGGGGCATAGGGCCGATGAGATCTAAACCCCATTGGGCAAAGGGCCATGGGCTGACAATCGGAGTCAGTGGCTCGGCAGGCAATTTTGGGATGGAACCAAAGCGCTGGCAATGGTCGCACTTCTGGACGAGTTTAGTGGCGTCGGCATGAAGAGTCGGCCAGTAGTATCCTTGCCGAATGGTTTTGAAAGCCAACGATCGGGCGCCTGAATGGTCCCCACAGGCTCCCTCGTGAATCTCTCGTAGGACGTAGTTTCCTTGCTGCGGGGTCATGCACCGAAGCAATGGTAAGGAATGACCACGCCGATAGAGAATCTGATTCAGAAGGAGGTATCGTGCCGATCGGCAGCGGATAGTCTTAGCTTCGGAGTTGTTGTTAGGCAACATGCCGTTGGCGAGGTAGGCGTGGATAGGATCCATCCAACTTGGATCCTGCCGAATGGCATGTATCTCGAGGTCGGTGGTGCTGCGCCGAGTGAGGATCTCGATCGGCACATGGCGCCCTACGTTGTCGTCGATCGCCGATGCAAGGCGTGATAGAGCATCGGCATGGCTGTTCTCGGATCTGGGGATCTGTTGAACTTGGTACGCGGTGAAGTGGTGGAGCAATCGGCGAGCGTGCGTCAAGTAGGCAACCATCGAAGCATCCTTGGCTTCAAATTCAGTCAGTATCTGGTTGACGACAAGTTGTGAGTCGCTACAGATCCTGAGTTGCTGAGCGCCCATTTCTTTAGCGAGCCGAAGGCCTGCCAACAGAGCTTCATATTCGGCTTCATTGTTGGAAGTCCGGAATTGGAATCGGATGGCATATTCGATGGTTGTCTGGTCAGGGGCCTTGAGTACCAAGCCAGCTCCGCTGCCCTGTCGGTTGGACGAACCGTCCACGTAGAGAGTCCAAAGGGGAATCGAGGGATTAAAGATTCCTTCGGCCGGGTGGGCGACTGGTACCGTCGAAGATGAATCGGAGGCGGCATCCTTCGGATCTGGCCCTTCAGACGTGGTCAACTCAGAGATGAAATCGGCTACAGCCTGTCCTTTCTCGCCGAGCTCGATGGCCCATTTTACGAGCCGACCTGACGTCTCCGGTCTCTGGAGTATCTGACGCAGAGGCTGATTGGTGAGGACGGTAACGCTGTGAGCCTGAAAGTATGGTCGAAGCTTGCGTGCTGAAAGGACGAGAGCGTAGGCGAGTTTTTCTAGCTCGGGGTACCGAATCTCAGCGTCTTGCAAGGCATGGCTAGTATAGAAAATGGGGATGCCGATTGTTCGCAGCTTTGAGACAATTCCATCGTTGGCCGATGCCGATTGTTCGAGGCCTTGGGTACTTGGGCGAGTTTATAAGATCCACGTGTCGTTGTACGAGTGGAGGGTCAGATATGGTACAAACAATTTCTAAAACGGTGGTTGATGGTCTGGAGCAGCTAACACTTCTCATTTTGCATTTTTGATGCGACAGTGTTCATGGTTTTGAAATAAGATTTCAACATTGTGCTTTTGAAATCTTCTTATGTTTTTCAATGGTATAAAAATGTGGTAAGTCTAATATTACCCTAAATAAAAAGCCTCTTAAGTGTTGAAGTTTTTGGATCTGCCCGATGGTTCCCACTCTAACAATATCGATACTGTCCCCACTTTACCACCTGCCCAATCCATCAAGTGTGGGGTTTTACCACAAAAGGCCTCGATATTAGTTAGAGTGTGGTAATTCTATTTAAACCCATTTGTTTTCTTTCACCCCACCGATGTGGGATTCCAACACTCCCCCTCACGTGTAATCACACGTGAAGATCCACACATCGGCAATTGAAACTCAGAGGTCGGCTCTCGTTGGGCCCACTTGTTTTCAATGGAACTCAGAGGTCGGCTCTTTTTCAAGCTTCGTTGGCCTTTCTTTTCTTTCTTTTTGTAAATTTTATTTTAAATTTTAAGAGTCCGACTTGTTTCTCCTTCTAGCTTTGTTAGCTTGTACGGGCCTTGGCTCTGATACCATGTTGAATTTTGGATCTGCCCGATGGGTCCCACTCTAACAACATCGATACTGTCCCCATTTTACCACCTGCCCAATCCGTCAGGTGTGGGGTTTTACCACAAAAGGCCTCGATATTAGTTAGAGTGTGGTAATTCTATTTAAACACATTTGTTTTCTTTCACCCCACCGATGTGGGATTCCAACATTAAGGAGGAAAACTTTTATTTATTTATTTTTTCATTTAGATATAAGGGAAGCTGTAATTTCTCCTACACTACAGCCGTATCATAATCAAATAAAATAGCTGTCTGCTATTAGTTTACTTTCCTTGTATATATTGTTGACTTAGAATATTCAATTGTAATTTATTTTCTTTCCTTGTTAGATACAGAAATCTCTGTATATATGTAAAGGGTTTTTTGCCCACCTAAAATATCAATTAAAAACATATTCTCCTACATGGTACCAGAGCCCTATTAGCTCCTTCAAGTGTTTTTTTCTCCCCCCCAACCCTGAACACTTTCTTTCTCCTTTCTTTCTTCCCTCTTTCTTCTTGGCTCCAGACAACAGCACCTCTAATGTTGTTATCACCCCTAACTCCAACACTAGTTCCTCTCCTTCTCTCATCACTATCAACGCTGCTGCACAGCTTCCTCTCAAACTCACCCCTCTCAACTATCCCTCTTGGCGTGCCCAGTTCAAAGCCCTTCGACTTGGGTATGACCTCCTTGGCTATGTGGATGGCACTCTCGCTTGCCCTACCAGCAACAACACCTTTTGGAAACGCCAAGATCAACTCCTTCTCCACGCCATTCTTGCCTCTGTCTCTGAATCTGTCATCTCCCTTATTGCTGCTGCCTCAACCTCTAAAGACGCTTGGGACAAACTTAACAAGCTGTATGCGAACCGTACCCGCTCTCGAGTCATGAGTCTCAAGGAACGTCTCACTCTTGCTCGTCGTGATTCCAAGCCCGTGATGGGATTTCTTCAATCCATCAAAGCCCTTGCTGACGAACTTGCTCTCATTGACTCTCCTATATCCGACGACGATCTCGTGATCCATATCCTCAATGGTCTCGGCTCTGACTTCAAAGAGATCGTTGCTGCTATCCGTGCTCGTGAAACACCTATCACCTTTGAAGAGTTGCATGATAAACTCGTTGACTTCGAGAGAGCAATCAAGCGCCATGACACTCCTCCTGAACCTCTTGTTGTCACTGCCAATAATACCCAGCGAACCTACTCCAACCGTTCCTTCCACAAGGGTTCTACCACATCCCATGGCTACAGGCCACCTTCTCAGCAAATTGGCATTCTTGGCCCCGGAAACTCTTCTCCGCACACTTCCCGTCCATTCTCCGACCAGTGTCACTTCTTCAATCAACCAGGCCACTGTTACAAAGGTTTCTGTCAATTGTGTGATCAGTAGGGTCACAGTGCCAAACGATGTCCACATGCTCAGGTTCTACCCTCCTCTGATCCCACTGTGAACGTTGCTATTGCCCCTCATACAGCCACCAGTTGGCTCATCGACTCTGGCGCTTCTCATCATGTGACCCTTGATCTCGCCAACCTTTCCCTCCACACCAATTATGAAGGTCCTGACTCAGTTGTCATTGGTAATGGTTCAGGCATGGGCATCACCCATGTTGGCTCCACCTCTCTTCCTACCTCCTCTCGTGCATTTGCCTTACATGATGTTCTTTGTGTGCCCTCTATTAAAAACAATTTAATTTCTGTCTCCCAATTTTGCAAATCTAACCATACTTCTGTTGAATTTTTCTGTTAAGGATCAGCACACAGGGGTGACTCTACTTCAAGGCCCAAATAAGAATGATGTGTACATGTGGCCCGGGTCAATGATTGACGTCTCCTCACCTTCTGCACTTGTTAGTACGGCTTCTACCCTGCATGACTGGCATAGTCGCCTTGGCCACCCTTCTCAACTTGTCTTGGATCAGCTCATCCGCTCTCAATCTCTCCCTGTCACTTCAAAGTCATCTGTTAAGTCTCCCTGTGTGTCGTGTCAATGTAATAAGAGCCATAAGCTCCCTTTTCATTTAAATTCTCTTTCTAGTCACCGTCCTTTAGATCTTATCTACACTGATGTCTGGGGTCCTGCTCCCCTTCTCTCAATTGATGGTTTTCGCTATTATCTCATTTTTGTCAATCATTACACAAAATATATTTGGTTTTACCCTCTTAATAACAAGTCTGATGTCTCTAAAAAATTTCCCACCTTTAAAAACCTTGTTGAAAATTACTTTCGCTCCAAAATTGTTTCTCTTTATTCTGATGGTGGTGGCGAATACACAAAACTTAAACCTTTTCTCGCCTCCCATGGCATTACTCATCTCACCACACCTCCCCACACTCCCCAACATAATGGTTCTGCCGAGCGCCGCCATCGTCACATTGTTGAGACCGGCCTTACCCTCCTTCATCAAGCCTCTATGCCACCACTTTACTAGTCTTATGCCTTTCAAGCTGTTGTATATCTCATAAATCATCTTCCCACTCCTCTCCTTAAATCATCCTCCCTCTACACATCTCTTTTTGGTCAAACTCCGAACTACCATAAACTTCGTATTTTTGGTTGCCAATGTTTTCCGTGGTTACGACCTTACAATACCCATAAACTCCAACCCCGCTCTCGTCCTTGTGTCTTCCTTGGCTATTCAACCTCTCAAAGTGCCTGTAAGTGTCTTGACCTATCCTCCAATCGTCTTTACCTTTCTCGTCATGTCGTTTTTAATGAGTCTATTTTTCCTTTTGCCTCTCATGTCTCACCTCTCTCCTTTGTTTCTCATTCCGCTATCCACTCTTGGTCGGTCGCAGCTAATCCGGGACCCATTCATGACCCTCTGTCGGCGCCACTAGCCTTGCCTCCTGCTATTACAGCCATGCCACTTGCCCCTGCCATCGTGTCCCCTGCCCCTGCAGCACCATTGCCCGCACCAGCAGCACCAACGCCAGCTCATGTTGCACCGATGCCTGCCCCGTGTACACATCCTTCTTCTTCTGTCTTGGGTGAGTCTTCTCTCGTGTCCCCCACCTTCTCTCCTCTCCCATCCTCCTTTCTTCCTTCTTCTGAGGCTCCCATTCCCTCATTGCCCTCCCCTCCACCACCCCATCCCCCTTCTCGTGTTGTTACCCGCTCTCAAAATAATATCTTTAAACCTAAACAGCTTCACACCACTACTAAACAGTCCACTACCCAACATCCTCTTCCACCCTCCCTTGAACCTACCTGTGTTTCTCATGCAATCAAAGATAGCAAGTGGCTCTCCGCCATGTCCGATGAGTTTACTGCTTTGGTTCGGAATGGAACTTGGGAGCTTGTTCCCTCTTGCCCTCATCAAAATTTAATTGGATGCAAGTGGGTGTTTCGCATCAAGCGTCATCCTGATGGAAGTATTGACAGGTACAAGGCTCGTTTGGTGGCAAAAGGGTTCCATCAGCGCCCCGGCAAAATTTAGTTATATTTTCCTTTGTAATGAGTTGCTAGAACTCTAGCTAAGGCTAAAGGGAATGTCCTTTGAGTAAGTTTGTGAATTGTTCTTTAATCCGATATACGGTATGAATTGCTAAATTCTTTTATTTTTGGTTGTTCAATATTTTCATATCCTTTTATTTTGATTGATGTTAAGTGCTACTATCTTTTCATGAGTTCAATTATATTTTTCTCATTGTTAAGAACTGACTTAGCATGCTTCTAAATTAAAAGATTAGATATTAAGCAACTACATTTTTTGAACAACCATTAATAAAAGATAACATTGAAAAAGTAAATTGGTTTTAATTTCTTTATCTTCCGGTTAAAGTTTCTCAATGATAATTTTAATCGAGTTTAATTTGGATTAAAGAGCATAAAACATATTTTTCTTAAAGAATTGAACCTTGATGCCGTAGCATTTCCATTATTGATATTTCATTTTTAAACTCAATCTCTACAACAATCAAATCAAATTACTTGTCCATTTTGCTTGTCACTTTTATTTTGGTACTTTTAATTATTTCTTTGTGTGCAGACATTTGCCTACCTGCTTCTTGAGGATACGATACTTGGACTTCCAAGATTATTACTACGTGTAACTACTTGCACTTGGGTAGACGCAACACTTCTTTCTAAAGTCCGTAAAAATTGAGAGGGAGTGCTTGGTGCCACTATTTGGGGGCTTTAAGCGTGCAATGCTTGTACAAAACACTGCAACCAGCAAATCAAAAGGGTTGGCTTCAGGGCAAATTTTGTGGATTTGTAAGAGGCCTTGCTTGATCATTGCACTAGAGAATTTGAAATTGGTTGTGCTTATTTTCTTTTCTGGTAAAGGGGTCTTTGCTACCATAGACTTGGCTTCATAATAGGCTGCTGCTGATTTTGTTTTTATTATGTCTTGATCAACGGGTCTGCCTCGGGTTGATGACTCCCCGACAAGAAGCAGGTGAGCAATTGCTTGCTTGCGGTGAGTCTTGCCCCACGCCTTGACGAGTAAGGTGACACAAGTTAGGTCTGCATGCATGTGAGTGCAACTTACACCAATGGCTGTACCTCCTCCTTCAAATTCATTTATCTCCAAAACCAGGATTGATTCATATGTTAATGCTTATTTAATCAAGTTTTGTGCTACATATAATAATGTTTGTTTTCAATAAAATCGAGCATACAATATTATATAAGCAAGGGGCATACAAGAATTTAGAACTGGTCTCCATTCTCTAGCAAGAAAGAGAGGGGGGAAAAAAGGGTATTTTGGCATTAAAAAAAATTAAATATGGGTATTTTTGGCATTTTAAAAGTTTCATTAAAGGGAGCCAAGTGCTTCCCGTGTTTTTGTCCTGCAACGCTTTTAAGAAGAAGCACCTCTCACGTGCTTCTTCCAAGTGCTATTCTAAACTTTTGGTAGTAAAGGTCCCAAATTTCTTGAATAATCCCATAAAAACCCATATTGGAGACAATAGGGTTTTTATCCTTGGCACTAGCAACTTGCATAGTATGTGCAAGTAAATAAACTCCACTATTTTGGATAGTTCGCATATCATCTTGTGCTTTGGTGTTAAATTTGACACCATTAATAAGATAGCTCCTATATGATGGCACTGCCATGCTTGGACCAGCTGCTAACCACCTCAAATTTTTTGATACGCCATTATTGTCTTCCCCATTAAGTTCACTTTGAACATGCAAATTAAACATATATCTTAATTCAATCTAACATATAGAAAGATAGAAAAGTAAAAGTTCAATATGTCATTCAATAACATATATACCTTAAAGCATAGCCATTGAATGAAAATGCTATTGTGCTTATCTTGTAGCCACTTTGTTCTCTTTCTAAATTTTGGATAAGTGGTCTTGATGTGGATCATATGTTCCCTACAATTGACATGAAAAAATCACGTATTACGGTCCCTTATATATAAGATAAACATATGGAGTAATAATATTTAAAATGGTTACATATGAAAAATTAAACTCATACGTACTCGATATAAGGTAGGACTTCCTCCGTATTCTCCAAGACATATAGATGTGCCTGGTTCAACAAGTCTAGATCAACTAAGCTCACTGTGCAACCTAATAATGGCTTCGAAACTCCCATCTTCTGGCTTGAAGGCACTCCAACTATAGTAACATCAGATAAAAGCTCGGTACAAAACTCTACAGCTTCTTCAGCTATATACCGCTCAACAATGCAACCTTCGAGACGAGTACAATTCTGAACATACCCCTTTAGCACTTACATATATCTTTCAAACGGATACATCCATCTAAAATAAACTAGCCCACATAGACGAACTTCTTTAACAAGATGTACTACTAGATGAACCATGATATCAAAGAATGAAGGGAGAAAGTACTTCTCAAGCAAACACAAAGTAATTGCCCTGGTTTTCTTGAGGGTCACGTATATATGATTAATTGTCTCTTGAGGATGGCAATTTGAGCCTCGGAAATACCTCTACAAGAAAAAGAAAAAAAGTACACTGTTAATACTATGTCATAGAACTAATTTCCTAGTAAAAATCACATTATGCATATCATAAACTTCAAGTGCACAGCTATATATAGAGCAAAATATAGAGCATGCTCTGTTACTGAAAATCTATTAATACTATGTCATAAAAGTACACTGTTAATACTATGTTATAGAAATCAACTCAATTGCAGGGTATGAACAGTATAACAACTATGCAATACAAATTAACGTCATGGAAGGTGGCCACTGACCCCATCAAACCAAATCACAGAAGGGTTCATCAAGGGTGACATAGTTTCAGAAAAAAGCCAAGAGATTGGAGTTAAACAAATTCGTTCATAAGATAATCTGGCGAACCTTTTTACCAAAACTTTTTTCTAAAGCCTAAATTCCAGAAGTTAATAAAAATCAAGAGGAGATATTAATTAGGGGGAGATATCAATCAGGGGGACCATCATCTTTAGGGTGCATAGTTGTTAATCAATTGATTTCGGATCGGTTCCAAAACTTACGCACCATCATAATATGGTGGGAGGACTCACCTGGTAAGTTTTTATTGAAATCCACCCACTCAAACTATGTAATGCTCCAACTATGGTATGACTTGTCACGAACTTTGTACGAACTCTAAGTGTCCAATTTCTTTGACCAATTGATTTCGGATCGGTTCCAAAACTTACGCACCACCATAATATGGTGGGAGGACTCACCTGGTAAGTTTTTATGGAAATCCACCCACTAAAACTATGCAATGTTCCAACCATGGTACGAACTTGTCACGAACTTCGTACGAACTCTAAGTGTCCAATTTCTTTGACCAATTGATTTCGGATCGGTTTGAAAACTTCCGCACCATTATAATACGGTGGGAGGACTCTCGTGGTAAGTTTTTATTGAAATCCACCCTCTAAAATTATTCAATGTTCCAACTGCGATACGAACTTGTCAAGAACTTCGTACGAACTCTAAGTGTACAATTTCTCTGTCTAATTGATTTCGGATCAGTTGTAAAACTTACGCACCATCATATTATGGTGGGAGGACTCCCCTAGTAAGTTTTTGTTGAAATCCACCCACTAAAACTATGGAATGTTCCAACCACGGTACGAACTTTGTACGAACTCTAAGTGTCCAATTTCTTTGACCAATTGATTACGGATCGGTTCCAAAACTCATGCACCATCTTAATATGGTGGGAGGACTCACGTGGTAAGTTTTTATTGAAATCCACCCACTAAAACTATGCAATGTTCCAACTACAGTACGAACTCTAAGTGTCCAATTTCTTTGACCTATTGATTTCGGATCGGTTCCAAAATTTATGCACCATCATAAGATGGTGGGAGGACTCACCTAGTAAGTTTTTATTGAAATCGACCCACTAAAACTATGCAATGTTTCAACCACGGTACGAACTTGTCACAAACTCTAAGTGTCCAATTTCTTTGACCAATTGATTTCGGATCCGTTCCAAAACTTACGCACCATCATAATACAGTGGGAGGACTCATGTGGAAAGTTTTTATTGTAATCCACCCCCTAAAACTATGCAATGTTCCAACTGCGGTACGAACTTGTCACGAACTTCGTACGAACTCTAAGTGTCCAATTTCTCTGTCCAATTGATTTCGGATCAGTTGTAAAACTTACGCACCATCATATTATGGTGGGAGGACTCCCTTGGTAAGTTTTTATTGAAATCCACCCACTAAAACTATGCAATGTTCCAACCACGGTACGAACTTGTCACGAACTTTGTACGAACTCTAAGTGTCCAATTTCTTTGACCAAATGATTACGGATCGGTTCCAAAACTTACGCACCATCTTAATAGGGTGGGAGGACTCACGTGGTAAGTTTTTACTGAAATCCACCCACGAACTATACAATGTTCCAACTGCGGTACGAACTTGTCACGAACTACATACGAACTCTAAGTATCCAATTTCTTTGACCTATTGATTTCGGATTGGTTTTAAAACTTACGCACCATCATAAGATGGTGGGAGGACTCACCTAGTAAGTTTTTATTGAAATCTACCCACTAAAACTATGCAACGTTTAAACCACGGTACGAACTTGTCACGAACTTCGTCGAAACTCTAAGTGTCCAATGTTTTTGACCAATTGATTTCGGATCGGTTCCAAAACTTGTACACCATCATAATATGGTGGGAGGACTCAGCTGGTAAGTTTTTATGGAAATCCACCCACTACAACTATGCAATGTTCCAACCACGGTACGAACTTGTCACTTAAACTTCGTACGAACTCTAAGTGTCCAATTTCTTTGACCAATTGATTTCGGATCATTTCCAAAACTTATGCACCATCTTAATATGGTGGGAGGACTCACCTGGTAAGTTTTTATTGAAATCCACCCACTCAAACTATGCAATGTTCCAACTGCGGTACGAACTTATCACGAACTACGTACGAACTCTAAGTGTCCAATTTCTTTGACCAATTGATTTCAGATCAGTTCCGAAACTTACACGCCAGCATAATATGGTGGGAGGACTCACCTGGTAAGTTTTTATGGAAATCCACCCACTAAAACTATGCAATGTTCCAACAACGGTACGAACTTGTCCCGAACTTCGTACAAACTCTAAGTGTCCAATTTCTTTGACCAATTGATTTCGGATCGGTTCCAAAACTGACGCACCATCATAATATGGTGGGAGGACTTACGTGGTAAGCTTTTATTATAATCCACCTTCTAAAACTATGCTATGTTCCAACCACGGTACGAACTTGTCACGAACTTCGTACGAACTCTAAGTGTCCTCAATCTTTCCCTTCATGAAAACAAAACGGGTGGAAGAAGCACATAACTTTCATTGCAGAAAACTGTAAAGCGGCATGACGTTTGAACAGTGAGCTTTCGGCCAATAAAACCCGTAAGTGTTAAGAAAAATCAGAGATTAAGGACAAGCATCTAATAAGCCAAACAGCCGTAATCAAACAACTGTCCACAAAACAAGTCAAAAGAAGATCTTCTGTTTATATATTTGTTGCCCATAAACCAAACATGTCAAAATTAAACAGCTGACATGTTTCTTGTTTTCCACAAAACAAACAGGAGATGATGGTATCAAACAACTGCTATATTCTTCATTTTCTATGTACTATTGCCTGGCGGCGGCAACCCAGATTCAGAAACATCTCCAATGTCCAAAGTGTCTGGAAGACTTCCAGAAGACTCAACTATGTAGAACTGTGATACGAAACAAACAATTTTCATGATGAGCGCCAAAGTTAATCTCGAGTGTTCTTAGAGAATAATAGTGAAGGTAAATAAATAATCCAAACATGTAAGCCAAATGATAGGGTTTATCTATAAGCTGTTGTTGATAAAAATACTATTTACCCCAAATCTCACAGCCTCTGAAATAGGCCAAAAAGATTGTACTAATTTGCGAGAGTACCACTATTAGCAGTGTAAAACCCTAATAGAACGTCTGGAAAGTCCAACTTCCATCAGAAAGCTCGATTATAGCATGTCAGAACTGAGATCTGTGAAAAGAAAGCAACAAAAGAGTAGCCAAAAGAACGAGTCTGGCCAGAATTACGACTATTTCATTTGGTAACCATTTCATATAGCCTTTTTACTTTTGTGTGATACGACTATTTCATTTGGTAACCCTTCTTCCTCCCTCTTCTCCCCATATATCTCAAGCACAAAGTATAAAAACTAAACACGAAGACAAAGAAAAAACTCAGATAACATCAATTTCCCAATAACACACTACCTGTACTTACTCATTCTTCTTCATTCATTTTAAACATTTGGTAAGATGGCGATTTCATCATAAATTTGAAGAAACATGCATGGCGTGCTTTAATCAGCTCTTCTAATGGCTTTATACACGCTTTATTTATTTATATATATGCATGTCTTTTATCTTCGTCTCAAATTAATAACATTAATGGGGAACTCCTGGGCCATGTTTAGTTGATTTTCTGAAAACGTCATCGCCACCATCATCTTCATCGCCTCCATCTTCATTTCCTTCGTTATCACCACCCTCGTCACTATCCCCGTTGTCATCATTATCCCCATCTTCATTCCCTTCTCCGTTGTCACCATTCTCCCCATCCTCATCCCCTCCTCCGTCATCACCACCCTCGGCACTATCCCCGCTGTCACCACTCTCCCCATCTTCATTCCCTCCTCCGTTATCCCCACCCTCAGCACTATCTCCGCTGCCACCATTTTCTCCATCTTCATTCCCTCCATTACCACTACCACTCTCGCCATCTTCATTGCCTCCGTTCTCACTACCATCACTCTCTCCATCTCCGTTCTCACTACCATCACTCTCTCCATCTTCATTGCCATCACTCTCTCCATCTTCATTGCCTCCGTCCTCACTATCATCACTCTCTCCATCTTCATTGCCTCCATTATCATCATTATCATCACCGTCACCACTATTTCCATCTTCGTTGTCTCCACTATCACCGCCGCCATTTTCCGCAGTTTGTTCATTTTCACCACCTAGCTTTCTGCCAGAACGGGCGTGCACTAGGACATGATGGCCAATCTTTTCTTTCCTTCCCTCTTTCGGAACCAATTTGTTGGCATCGGCCTCAAAAGGGAAGAAAAAAATTGTTACAACTGCAAACAAAACACCTAAGAGTAACAGCGACCTCATCTTGAAATTGTTAGACCAAAACTAGCTATGTAATTGGAGATTTTTGTAGGGAGAATAATGTAGAAATGGAAAATAATACTTGATATTGCTTGCTAAGAATCGCTCGTGTACCTCTATAATTCTAGGTACACATTTATAGAGGCGTCTTTGATTATCCTTTGTGAGTGGAAACTGATTAGATTTTGCGTACATGATTTAAATATAAAACAAAGTGGGCTAATCACATTCTACAGTCCCTACTGTGTTTGTTAGTTTATTTAAGTTTTCTCAATGCATAATTATGATGTTGAAAATATGAGAACCACAGAAGGTGTTGAGAGTACCCTACTCTAAGATTTTTTTTTTTTTAAATTAATTTTTTTTACTTCAAAAAAAAAGTTTTATAGAAATTTATGGAGTTAGGTTTTTAGCCGTTTGAGATATTTAAAATAGGTAACAGGTTCAAATTAAAAATCCAACAGTAGGGGAAACTCAACATCACTTTGGATCATAGTCTAAAATATCAATAATATTGACGAAATATAGAGGATATTATCATTTTTACGGGTCAAGGATAGTTTGGAACGTATCCATATACATATCGTATAAATATCAATAATATCAATAAATATCGTCGTTGATAATTTCTCTCACTTCAGCAATATTTGGCCTAAATATCGCTATAATATTGTTATAATATCGATAATATCACTATAATATCAATAATATCGAGATGATGAAGACAATGAAAATTTTGATGAGTTATTTATACTAACAACCCCTAAGGTTTCTTGTGTTTCACAAAACCCCCTCAGGTCTCAAAAATTACACGAACACCCCCTAAAGTTTCAGTTAGTTTTCACAAAACCCCCTTTTGTTAATTGTTTGTCCAAAAATTGATGATTTCATTGAAAAATAAATTATGCAAATTACAAAATTAACCTCAATGAAGTATATGCAA
Source organism: Prunus avium (assembly GCF_965620075.1). Taxonomy (NCBI): domain Eukaryota; kingdom Viridiplantae; phylum Streptophyta; class Magnoliopsida; order Rosales; family Rosaceae; genus Prunus; species Prunus avium. Next base: position 5,645,569 of record NC_142290.1, read on the forward strand.
TCTAATCTCAAAGGTCAACTTTGTCATTTGAAGAATTGTTTTGTATAAAATCTTCAGTCTTTGGATGAAAAATCAATGAAAAGGAGTTTTGTGAAATAATTTAAAACCTCAGGGGGTGCTCGTGTAATTTCTAAAACCTCAAGGAGTTTTGTGAAAAAGCCGAAAACCTCAGGAGGTGTTAATGTAAATAACTCAAATTTGAACCTTATAGGAACTCTATGTGGTACTAAGTCACTCTTGTATCTTACCATGCAATGTATAAAGGTAAAATATTATACTAAATCATTATAAATAAATTATTATAGTGTGTTTAATCTTTTTTCATTAATTACTATATATTTTCTACACTCGCAGTGTTTGTCAGCTCGCTATATAATCAACTAAATCAGTTAAACCCATCATGCAATGTATTTCCTTCCAATCTTTTGTGACAAAGTAATAGATAATTGACTAAATAAATATCCGCCAAAGTTTCAAGAAATTTTTTCAAGTTTTTCTTACAATTTCCGTGGGTTTTGTTCAATTTTTATCAATATCGATAATATCCCGATATTTCCATCAATATTTCCGTATTTTTGGACTGCCAATATTTCCGAAACCATCGATATTTTAGACCTTGCTTTAGATATGCATGAGTTCCTATAAAGACTATAAGGATGCGAAACATCACCTGTACACAAAAAAATCAATCTTGTATCTTTTAGATATTCCTTTAAGGATCATCTCTACAAAAAAAAAAAATCACTTTAATTGGAAATCATTTGATCACCCAATTCATAGTTGTCATTTTATTGCTTTCTTGTAGCACCATGTTCATCTATTTTGTTGGTTAAACCTAGATGTCTAAATGGTTTCAAATTGTCTAATTTTTTACAAGGATGGTCTATGAATAAAGACTTGAGAAATAGACGGTTTGGATCGTTGAAAAAAAAAATTGTAATGTATTATGCACCCTAGACCCTAAAAGTCCCTTCAATAAAATTATTTGACGAATTCCTCAAATATAGGCAAAAAGTGATTTTTTGTCCTTATAGTTTTCCCCTTTTTTCACTTTAGTCCATGTAGTTTTAAATTTGTCAATCTAACCCATGTAGTTTGATTCTATCGCAATTCAAGGACACATCCAATTTCGTCCAAAATACCACTCAACGTAAGAGACATGTGTTTATTCCGTCAAGAAATTGGACAATTAATGTCTTTACTCTCTCTTTTCTCTTTCCTAAATTCATGTACCCTATATTTTCTCACCTTTTTTTTTTAGTACAAGCAATAGTTTAAATTACAAGGGATGGGGATTTCGCACACACACACAACTATAACGCCGTGGGGATTCGAACTTGAGACCTTTGGCCTGCAAATCAAGTCCGTTTTCTACTGTGCTAGACCCTATTGGCATTTCTCACTTACAAGTACTCTATTTTCTAAGCAATTTTAACTCTTCTTCTGCAGGACAGAAAGACCCACTTGAAAATCTGAAGTAATTTCCCCTCTGCCTCTATTCGATGTTTTTTTTCCTTCTTGAAATCGCAAACAAACCTATGCTACAACGGGTGGAAATTTTTAAAGGCACAAAACCTGGAACATTTTATTGTGAAAAAATAATTATCTAAAAGTTTTCACAACAATTCCAAATTCCATTTTTAATTGAGTCATTTGCAGAAAAATGTAAGAGATGATTGGGCGTTGTGAAATTGTTAAAAACGGAAATTTCTCTCAAAAAACCTATGATTTTTTCATAATTCAATCTTTAAGGGTAATAAAAAACAAAATTGGAATAAATTTTTCTTCCCTAAAGACCGCAAAGCAAAATTTTCTGTAGTTGGATTAGAATGTCAAATTATTTCTATGAGAAAGAATGTTTGTTCTTTTTACTTTTTCTCCAGTCCTTGGGTTATTTTATTTTCCGAGACGACACCAAACAAGATGAGAGGTACCAAAAGATCTCAGACGAAAGTGTTCAAGAATTCCAGTTCATGTCACTTTGAAACTTTAAGTGTGAGCTCATATAATTCATGCCCACAAACCAATGGATTTCATCCATCAAGCTCATATGATTCATGCGCATACAAACCAATCGATTTCATCCAAAAATCTCTTTTCTATGTGGCTCTGATGGGAAAGAGAGATGAAGGATAAGGACAAGCACTTGGGCAAAGGGAGGCTAGTGAAAAATCTATGTGAAGTACTAGATTGAAGACGGGGGAAACTGATAGATCTTAACAGATCAAGGAGAGTGCAAGAAGAAAAGAAGAAAAGAGTTTTTCTTCACACACAAATTCGAGCTTACCCTACTCTAGATTTTTTATTTATTTTCAAAAAAATGTTCTATAGAAATATGTGGTCTGAGTTTTTTTTTGCCGCTTGAGGATAGTGAAATGAGGTACAGGTTTAATTTAACATCAATTTGGATATGCATGAGTTCCTATAAGGGTCTGAAACTTCAACAGTATAAATGAGGGATTACTATAAACTAAACCGTAAAGAAACACACACATACACAAGACACTACATATATAAACCAAATCTCATACCAAATGAAGCCATGAGAATACTCAAAATGGCATAGATCACCCACTCTCTACAACTCTTCACTCAATGTCGTTCGACGGAGCTAGACTAGCTATATGAGCTATCTTATGTGAGGGTAGGGACCTAACCATTTATAGTTGATAACCTGATAGTGAAGTCCATCAAAACATAACTTGATCGTCCACATTTTGATAGTTGATCATAATTTAGGAATCTTTAAGAAGTTAAGTAATTTCATAGCCCATGAACTTTAACTTTACTATCACACTTAATTGGACAGCTGGTAATATCATAAATCCTAACATTAATAAACTTAAATCAGTGATCAGTGTAAGCCCACAATATTCTTATAATTACCACAAAGAAACAGGGCAAGAAAGAAAGAAAAAAGAAGATAAAGAGTTCCATTTTCCAATCCATTATGGAGCTTTTCAAGTCTTCATGCTGGAAATCATTCATCTTTCAATTAATTAATAGGGTAGTACAAAATATGGGAACAAATTTAGTGGACTCATCACTAGTAGTGGCTTTATTGGCATGAACGATATCCGGCATATTGAAGTTGATGGTGACTAATTAAACTAGTAATTGCAGAAGATAGATAGTGTTTTTGGAATGGTAAGGGAGGTTACAAGGTGATGATTTCATTGATTAATATTTGACCATTCTCTAAGTGAGGCATTTACACTAAAACTTGGAAGCTAAAACTAAAATGTGAAAAGTGGATAGATATATCTATCTATATATATTGCTTAACACACACAAAGCATCAACAGATCAATAGGGGCAAGGTTCTGCTACTTTATGCTAGTAAATGTATATTTTAGGACAGCCTTTAGTGGTTTCAACTGTTATGATAAAGTAGAGCAAACCAAATAAAGGAAGATCCAAGCTCTCAAAATATGTAACCAAATAATAGCTCGGTTCTTTCTCTGCCTTGCCCTTTTGGGTTTTTCTTAGGCATTTCATCTTGTGCCTTTGTACAGTATTATTCTCTTCTTCTGGGCTAGGCTCTTTTTCTTTGGTTAATAATACAATGAGAAAATCTACTAACACTACCAAACCAACCACTAGAAAAACTTAAGGGTGCTCTAGTGGGAATTCCTAATCAGAGCATTCTGGAGTTGCTCTGAATACATTATCCCCATAATAATCATCACCAGGGAGAATATAATCATTCCTATTTTGTAGTGATCAAGTAAAAGGCACAGATTCAATGTTTACAGAAAGAAACTATTGCAGCATAAACACATTACAAACTGTGCATATTGCTTTCAATAGGATCCAAATCCAATCCAATCAATCCAACTAATATCAAAAGTTACAACTTTCTCTCACATGAAAAAACCAAAGCCATTATAATCAAGCTCAAAAGTAAGTGCATACAAGACTTCAATAGCAAAAGTACAATAATATCCAATCCCTAAATTCTGGTTGATTAGATAGAAAGTAAAACCAGCATGCTGATCCCAATTTCTAAAGTTTCCCAACAAGATAAAGAAACCCATTTGAAACAATTCCACTACCAAAGCTCCTGCAATCTAAAAACCCACTACCTAAATCCTTAGACATAGAAAAAGAAAACCCATATTTCAAACATTCAAATGCCTACCAATCTCAAAGGAAAGAAAAGCATCAACACAAGCATACTGAACCTGGTCACAAGTAAGCCACTGATTGTCCCATCTGCTCATGGTGATCCTATTGGGCTTCTGAACCTCCTTCCCCAGCATCTGCCTGGCCAATCCCTTCAACCCAGCATTCCTCAGCTCCCTCGAATCAAATCTATCCGCTGCGAAAACCGCAAGATCAACCGCATTGGCCACGTGCAGCCCGTAGTCAATGAGGAGCTTCTCTACGTCGCTGTCGATGCCTACGCCGACGAATGTGTAGCTACGGTTAGCGAGGAAGGCGTAGAGGGCCTGGGGAATGTGCTGGGTGTGGATGAGCTGGTAGATCAGGCAATCGGGGCCCACGCAGAGCTGCAGCGTGGCCACTGGGTTTTCGATCGAACGGTTGAAGTTGGGGCGCCACTCCACGTCAAGCCCTACGATTCGGGACTGGAGGTTGGTTTGGGCGAGCCATGAATCCACCATGGACGAGCTGTGAGTGACCAGAGTGTGGATCCGATCGCCGTGAAACGACACGTCGTACTCATTGTGGCTGTCGTATGGCAGTTCATAGTCTACTATGCTGATGGCCATTGTGGCTGCGCTGCTGCTGATGCTCGGAGAGAGAGAGAGAGAGAGATCGAGATCGAGATCGTAGAAGACGAAGACCCCAAGTCAAACCGTAGAAGAGGGAAAACCTAAACCCCAAGTCAAAGGGTCAAATATAAAGAGATTTTCTATTTAAACCCCACACTTCTCTTAGTTCACCTCATGTTCTAAGTTTACCCCATCTTTTAATTTAAATTTTTACAATTTTTAAGAAAACCCCACTATCTTCCCAAACTACCCTTAAATACACCACAAACTAATAAAATAAGAAATAAAAGATATTTTCTATTTAAACCCCACAATTTTCTTTTTTCCTAGCAAAAAAAAAACACAAACAAATGGAACCCCAAACCCGAAATTTAATACTTTCTAGAGAAAGAGAACAACTTTACCTCTTTCCAAGTAGAGGAGTTTGTCCTGATCTGATCCAATTTATACTTTACCTATGTCCTGATCCAATTTAAATAGGATGTAGATGAGTTTGTATTTTTCTAAAACTTAATTAATATGAAGAGTGGTGAGGTGTGTGTATAGATGTACTAGGGTTAATTATTAAGTTGGATGACTTTTTTTATTTTTTTACACAATAATAAAACTTACAGCTTAATGATTTAAGTATTAGGGTGAAAAAAGAGAAATGCGGGGTTTAAATAGAAAATCTCAATATAAAAACTAGAAAATTGTTAGAGCATGTCTAATGCAAGGGCAACCGGCAAGGGGTAGGTGTTGTTTTAGGAGATATTTAGGGCTCGTTTGGGAGTGCTTTTGGAAGGGCTAAAAGTGTTTTCTGACAATCGAAAGTGCTTCTAATGGCGTTTGGCAGAAAAGTTTAGAAATGCTTATGGGCCATAGAAGCGCTTTATGGAGAAGCATCTACAATGTGCTTCTTCAAGAAGCACTCCCAAATGCTTTTTCAGGAAGCACTTCGAATTTTTATGAAATTGTCAACAACTTTATAATAAAAACGCTTTTGTTAGAAGCGCTTATGAGCATAAGTGCTTTCTAAAGAAGCAGTCCCAAATGAGCCCTTAGTCATATACTCATTTTTAGCACTAATAATATAGATAAATCCTACACCATTTAATTTTTATAAACAAACTTTAAAAAACCAAAAATTGACAACTGGCTCTATTGAATTGAATTTTAATTATTAAATTACTTTGATGCCCTATTGAGTATTTTGAGTTTTTTTTATGAGGTTTTGGGGTTGGGTTTGTTTTAAGAAATCAATGGCAATTTTGTAATTTAAAAGAAGTTAAAAGCCTTTTTGTTATGTTGTCAATGGGCTTTGTGTGTGTTTCTAAAGTCCATTTCATATAATAAAAATTATAATTTGAGCTCCTATATCGGATATAATAGTGAATCTCCCTTGTTTTAGCCCCTCAAAATAGTACTATTCACAAAATCTAGCCTTTCAATTTTTTTGTGATTCTAGAGGTGGTGAGGGGCTAGGGGCTAAAACTCAAAACTTGTTATTTTAGTTTATTATTATTTTATTTCTAATAAAAATTAAAGCATAAGAAAAGTAACACAAGAATTTAGGGTTCGTCTAGTAATGTTCTCTAACAATATTTTTAGATAATGAAAATGAGAAAACGAATTTGCATTTTCAGGATTTGAGAATGCATCTGGTAGATTAATTGGAAAACATATTCAGAAAATAAAAACAGTGAAAACGTGTCTTGTGGTACAATTTGAGAATAAAAGTGTAATTCTAATTCAAATGCATCATATAATTTATGTGAGCTATTTTTCAAGGCATTATTGTTAATGTCTCATCTAAATTTAAAATTTTAAAATTTTTTTAAAAAAATTATAACTTTCATAAAATGCATTATGTAATTAATTTATGAGTGAAAGAAAAAAAATCATTATTCCTTTGATATATAATTATGATATTTTAACTTTAAAAAAAAAAAAAAAATCATTTCTGAACTATCAATTAGAGATCATTCTAAGTGGTGTGGAAAAAACATATATAGCAAAAGTAAGTTTCAAAGGACTCTAGAAACTCAGGTATACAATTTATATTATTATAATAATGAAAAAGAGAAAAATAAAATTTAGACATCAGCTTTCCATCTTTGGTTCTTTCTCGTTTTCTCTCTCTCTCTCTCTCTCTTATCCCCCTTTGAAGTTGCAGATCTCCATCCCCTTCAAAGTCACAAATCTCCATGTGGTTGCACTGAGCCATGGTCGGTGGTGGTTTAGCTACCATGGAGCATAGATATGAAATTATAGAAGAAAGACTTGATATTATTAAGGGTTTCCTCTTCACGGTGGCAACAACGAGGAATGGGTTCTTGAACTGAGTCTGAGTTTGGGAATGGAGGCGAAGAGAGATAGAGGAAGGGTCCGTGTTTCTACCATTTCCCGTGTTTTCACTTTTCCTTAAGAAAACGGAGAAAACAAAAGTTGTTTTCTAACTTAAAGAAGAAAGTTGAAATCGTTTTCAACATTTGTTTTCTGCGTTTTCTAACGCATATTTGGCCACTGAACGCATATTTGGCCATTTTCATTTCCGGAAAACGGAAACGCTCTTTGGAAACATTACCAAACGCCACCTTATTCTCGGAAACAATTTTGAGCCATAGGAACAACAATTTTGAGCAAAATGAAAAAAGACAAACAAAGACAAACAAGTATAAATGTTTGGAGTAATTGAGAGATTTTTTAGGTGAAAAGGTGATGAACAAATGGTTAGGTTTTTATAGAGTTGTGAGGGAAAAAAAAAAGGGAGTTTCACTAAAATACCCAAAATGGGGGCTGAAATTATAAAAATACCCAACACCCAAAACACTTTATAAACATACCAAAAACTCATCATTACACACACTCAAAACCCATTTATAAACATACCCAAAACCCATCATTACACACATACCCAAAATCCATTTTGGGTATGTTTCTATGTTTAAATAGTGCTTGGGTATTTTTATAAATACATTGTTTGTGCAAATAATCTCGCGGGAGAATATTCGCTTCTAGATCCTTCAACCTTCGATCTTCCTTCTCTCTCTTCCTCGATTCCTGTAAAAAAGATTGGAGTAAATAGACCACACCCGGGGGGTGTTGGCTGTTGCGTAGATACAGCTGCACCAAAATGGATTCAGTTGCATCCTCAACTTGTGATACTCGCAAGTGCACGAGCCGTTTGGTAGTATAGCGTATGTAAGTGCGAGGTCGATCCCACGAGGATTGGTGATTGAATGATCCAATTCATTTCTCCTACACAAAACAGAAATGAAAAAGAAAGGAAATAAATAAAACAAGGAAGAAAGAAAATAACTAACTCAAGTAGATAAGTTCCCAAGTTCAATTAGATTAACGGATTGATTCTAGCTAATGTATGATTAAGCCATGGTGTTTGGTCATAACCTTGTGTTCCTAATTCCCTAATTTGATCATTTGTTGTCTAACCTAAAATTAAGCATTAGGAACCCATTAAGCATAGAAGAACAATTTAAACAACCAAGCATGTATCTAATCCCTGTTGTCGAATGTCCATACATACTCTTCCTATTCATAGTTCAATTCGAATTAAAGCATGGTGTCTACTCTTAATTCAAACCAAGATAGCTAACATGCAAGCCTAAATGGTGATCAATCATTCAAACTAGCACATTAACTTATAAGCATAATGAATAAGAACAAAAATCATAATTGAAACTTGGAAACTAATCAAACTTGAAACTAAAGAAAAGAATTTACATAACAATGAAAATTAAGTAGAACTTGGAAAAACTTAAGGAGAATTTCAGCACAAAGATCTCATTATAACAATTGAAAACTAGAAAATGAAACTAAGAGAATTTGAGGGAGAGAAGGGAAGGGAGCTCTAGAGAAGTGTTTGAGAGCTCCCCCCCTTGGGGTGTGTTTACAAGCTTGGGAAACCTCACTATATATAGGCCTAAGGAAGCTGAAAATCTGAATTAAGTATGGCTAATGCATACAACACTTGTTTTATAAAATCTGAAATGGTTGATGCACTTCACTAATGCATACAACACTTCCATTATAAAATCTGAAATGGTTGATGCACTTCACTAATAAATCCCACCAGCAGCCCTAGCTCATCTTCATGTCACCATGACCAAGCTTCCAACCAGAAATAATAGCTCATCCTGAGGTCAGCATGACCAGCAACTTCAAGGGCTTACGAATTGGGCTTCCCTTAAGCAAATTAAGACTTTAAGCACTCAAACTTGAAGTTCAGAATGTCTTCTTTCCAGCCATATATCATTTGGGCCAATCCAAGGTCGGAGGAGGAAGTTAAGGCCAAAACAAATTGCTAACTCATTTTGCGCGCTGATAAAATCCATCCTGAGCATGGCTCTGTGTTTGCTAGGTAACAGACTCCATATTTATCCAATGGGGCTGAATTTTGGATATGTTATATTACACACCCATTGGAACAACTTTCATGAAGAATGTGGCCTCATCCGAGCTATGTAGGTTGCTGAAACAAAGCTTGCAATATGACCTACGAAACTGGGCTGGCAGGGGACTGTAGCCAAAATTGAGTTTGTCTTTAAGCTCTTCATCCATTCATCCAAATTAGGCCCTAACATGCATGGATTGCATCATTTACTATCCAAAGCCCTCATTATTACCTAAAGCTCAATGAACTGAAAGATAAACACAAAAAGGATTAAAAGCACAAGTTTAACTCAAAAACATAACCAAATCATAAGCTAGAAGGGTACAAAATGATATGTAAATATGCACCGATCAAATACCCCCAAACCTAGATTTTGCTAGTCCTCGAGCAAAACAAAAGGAAAACAAAGATAAAAACAAACAAGAAGTTAACTAGACCACTTTCGTAGGTAACTCGATTGCATTGAGCATATGCAACAAGCCTTTAAACCTCTAGGCATCCCTAGTAGGAGGAGTTGTGTCTCCTGAGGGTTTAACAGATACGATACCCACAAACGTTTTACTGACTCTGTAAAACAAGGTAATTAGAAAACTTAAAAGATTGTTAGTCCTTAAGCAAAATAAAAAACAAAAAAAAAAAAAAATAATTACATTAACAAAAACAAAACAAAAAAAACAAAACAAAACAAAAAAATTACAAAAATAAAAAGAACTCAAAACAATCTTTCCGAACATTTTCTGAAGATAAATGACTCATGCACATGACTCAAAAGTTTTAACAATAAAAGCTCAATTTTAAACATTATTCACAAAGCGGCAAAGTTCAAAACATAATATGCTCAAAGTGTGGTAGTGTGATAGCCAAATGCAACAAATTCCCCAATCTTAGTTTTCACACAATTTCAAAAATCATACAAAGCACAAGTTCAACTTCAAATCTCACCAAAGTTGTCCTCTCACAAAGGAATCACTCGGAAGAGGGCTATAATGCAACACTCAGTTATAAACATGAGATTAGAGTTAAACCATAAAGACTTAACTCGAAATAGAAAGATGAAGAACTTGCATTAATATGATCTCAAGAAGGATGCCAAACACTTGAAAGTAGAAAAATGAATGCAATTCAACCACATGACATTTAAGATCAATTTAGGTCTTTAACATAGGTTGTAATGGGGCCAAGGGTGTAAGGTGAGTAAGAAATGAAAGGTATGGATAAAACAAAGTCCAAGGAACTCAAAATATAAGAGCATAAAACAATTGTTTACAAGACTTCGAATCATCACAATGAGAATTTATTTTTCTTTTACATGATCAAAACTCCTTATACCTTCATTTACATTGATTCACTCCTTTCCTTAAACACCAATTTATTTTGAAGGCCCAAAAATGAAACCCAAAAATGAAATTTCATTCAACCACCACTTAATCACAACTTTTCTCTTTTCTTTCACCAATTGTGTGATTTTTTATTTTTTTTTCCTTCAAAATGTAATATCCCTTCCCAAACTTAGCATGAAAAACACATCCGAATTAGAGCTCATGAGTTCCTTAGAAAGGTAAATTCTTGTTTTTCGGGCTAAGGAGAGGAAATATAATTGGTAAAATGAAAGAAAAGGTTTACATGTAGGCTCAAAATGGTTAACAATGGAAAATTATGCTTAAGCATGCATAAGGTTAGCTTGAAAGGCACAAACGATCCAAAGAGGGCCTTAATATCACTTCTTAAATGTCATGAAATCAAATTGCATAAGAATGAATGACTTTTAAGTGTTCAACCAAATCAATGAATAATGAGATCAAACAACAACTTTGATGACAAGAAAATAAGAGTATGTATATAACACTCATGAATTGAAGTACAAGGCTCAAAAGCTCACATTATATGGTAATATAAGTCTAATTTATGCTTGATACAATTCTTTGGGTCATGCAAATCCTTTAATTGGAGAATTATGAAAAAAATGGCAAGTGCAAAGAAGGTTTCGAACATATCATGCTAGAACGATGCCAAATTAATTATATATATATATTTTTTTTTTTTACAATAAAAATTTACAAGGAAAAAAAATTAATAATAATAAATAAATAAAATTCAATTTTCATTTAAGTCATGCAAACATTTATCACAATCTCATCAAATGTGTTCGGAAAGTGAATAAAATCAAAATCAAAATAAAATAAAAATAAAAATAAAAATAAAAGCAAGAATTAAACAAAATAAAGTAAAAATAAAAACAAGCAAATAAAAAAATTTAAATTAAATTAAGGAAAAACCAATTTTACATGCTAAACTCCAATACCCCCAAACCTAGAAATGAACATTGTCCTCAATGTTTAAAAATTAGCCACAAACAATGTCATAACAAGAAATGAAAGGTACTAAAGTAAATATAAATCACAAAACACACTTGAATTAAAATACACAAATAAAATAAAATAAAATAAATAAAAATAAAAATTACAAAACAAACAAACAAACAAATAAATAAATAACGAAACAGTAAAACACTCAAAACAGTAAGCCCTAAACAGACAGTCTTACGCAAACTAAAACCCAAACGTTTGAAAGCCCAACCCCAAAGAAAGTTAACCCAACAACGGTAAAACCCGACCCAACATGAAATCTGAAGCCCACACGTTTAAATTTAATTTTTTTCTTAAAAAGATAAAACGTGAATTATGAGCGCAAAGCGGGATTTCTAAAAAGAGGGAATGTGGTCCCTGATGTCGTTTCATGGATAGTCACGGGCAGAAAGCAGGAGCCACGTGTCGACGCATAGAGGCGCCGCAGATCCACAAGCGAAAATTACGGGCTCATGGAAAGGCGCGACAACTTTGTTGAACGCGTCCGTTCAGACAAAGCAAGTCGTGACAAATGTGTTGGAAACGGTTGGAAAGTGAGAAGGTTGTGGGACTCGAGGAAAGCTGGATATTCAGAAAACGCTTAGACGCTGCAACGGCTAGGGTTTGTTTGTCAAAGACTACATCTATAAGAAGGAAAAAGAAGGGAAAAAAACAAAAAACAAAAAACACACAAACTCAGAAACACAAAAGAGAAAAGAAGCAAGAAAAAGAAAAAAAAAGTGAGAAATCAAATGGCTTCTTCCTACCCCTTTTCGTTAGATCTCAACCTAGCTCCACCGACTCAGACACGAGGCCAAGCAGTAGCACCAGTATGGATGCCCTACTTTGCCTCCGCACGGGGGCCTGTGACTGTCAATGACTCAATACTCCTGGACAACGATGTTGCCATTGGAGTTTGCAGAAATTTAGTGACTCCCAAAGATATACGTGTGTTCGGGACAAGGGATGACAACCGGGTCACGAGTGATGCCCTGGCACTGAGCGTGCAGAGTACAGCATGTGTCGCAAGTTTGGGTCATCGCCTACTTGCGAAGTCCCATGAGGTAGAGGTGCTTAAAGCTCAGTTGGCGGCGGAGCGAAGTTTGGTTGAAGACTGTCAGAGTGCTATAAAAAGCTTGAAAAGGGAGAGGTCAAGGATTGTGGAGGTGAATCGACACCAGCTAGAAGTATTGCGAGACGAGAATAAAAATCTATCAAAGATGGTAGAGTTGTACTCTCGCGACATGAGAAAGCAACTGGAGGACCTAGACCGACCGGGTAAACGCAAGCAAGCGGATCGCGAGAGTAGTTACGCTCAAGCTAAGATTGCGATCTTTGGGAGCTCAAGTGATGAGCCCCAAGAGGCTGTGCGTGAAGCCCCGGAAGAGGACAGCCAGAGGGCCAAACTCAAAGCTCCTATGGTCGAGACACCGAGCGCCAAGAAGAAATGATTTCAGTTTTTATTTATTATTTAATTTTAAAGTGTATGTGTGTTTTTTTTTTCTTTAATTGGGAAATAAAAACGTTAGCTATCTCAAAGAAACGATTGACCCTAAATGTAAAGAACGACAATCAAACAAAAACACGAAGACCCAAACAAGATTTTTTTTTTTTTTTTTTTTTTTTTTTTAGTTAAGTAAATACACAAATAACTGCTTCTTCTTTTAAGAGAAAAACTTAAGGATGACCAGTTAAGGGCCTCAGAAAACACAGCCAGGGGTTCCGGGAAGGTTGGAGGGGTCACAATGGTCCCGCTTAAAACCCTAACTTCTTAGACACCGAAGGTGTCGCCTTAAAGAACTCCTAGACACTGTATAGACTGCGGTTGCTCACTGGAGTTACCAAAAATTTAGCTCCTTCAAAGAATATCCTATGAGTTTTAAATTATACTACCTAATTAAATAAAAAACAAAATAAATAAATAAATAAATAAACTGAAATAAACACGCAATTCAAACAATAATTTAAAAGAAGAGTTGGGATTCTTGCACCAGGTGTCCAAGACGCATCTTTAATTTTGTCTCTTCTTCCAACTACATTATTAAGAAACCAGTCAAACAAGAAGAAAATAATTGAAAATAAAATAAAATAAAATAAAATAAAATAAAAACTGAAAAAGCAAAAACACAAACATCAGAAAACAGGGAGGCAAAAGTAAGTGAAAGTGTAGACATGCTCCCTTTTAAAAAAAAACGTGCTCGCAATTTGCGCCAGAAATGAAGGGATCCGAGAGAAAAGAGCACAGGATAGCACCCTCGAGATCCGAAGTGCTTTCGGCTCCCTCGTCTGTATAAGTCTATTTAAACTCATCTCGGTGAAGTAGAAGAGCACCCCGCATTTCTTCCTGCAAATTTAGAGAAAACATCAAAAAATCCAAAAACAAAACAATGGCATCCTCATGCACTCACCTTGATGATCTTAGCCTTGAACTGTCCCTTGCACCACCGAATGCGCAGATAAGGGCTCCTCAAAACCATGTCTTCCCAAACTCCACATATCATCACGGTACGGCCTCAAACTTTGCTGAGGTAATACCGAACTTTTCTGAGGCAATGCCGAACAGAGCAGCGCTGCTTGGAGGCATGATTGGCAGCAAGCTCACACCGACAGATCATCTGCATGTGGCACAGAGGTCTGACAAAGCAGCGGTGGAGGAGTCCAATAATTTAACTGTTCTCCATGCGGTCTCGGCTACCAATTTGGGTATGCGATTGCTGGCGAGAACACGGGAGTGTGCCGCGATGAGCGAGGAAATAACTTCCTTGAAGGCTATGGTGGCGGACTTGCAGAAGCGGCTCTACTGTGCCAATCAGCACGTGGAAGCACTGCAGAGAAAAAATGAGGACCATGTGGAGCTGCTGCAGATTCTGCAAGTAAGAGACAATAGAGGCATGCCATGAAGATGAAGATGAAGATGAAGAAGTTGTTTTTATTTTTAATTTACTTGAATGTTTTTTGTTTTTTTTTTTTTTGTTTTTTGTTTTTTTTTTGTTTTACTCTTTTTTTTTCTTTGTTTGTAATGTTTGAAATGAAATAAAAATGTGTTTTTAACACTCAGAAATAAACTAACTAACCACACCACGTAAATAAATAAACTAACCTAACAAAACAAAAAAAAGAACATAAAAGAAAACAAAGAACTTCCAAATTGATTTTTTTTTTTTTAATTTATTATTATTTACAACTAACTGACCACACAAAGAAAAAAAAACAACAAAGAAGTTCCAAATTGCAATTTACAAGGAAAATTAAATAAAAACTCAAATTTCAATTTTTTTTTAAACTTTTTAATTTTTTAATTTTTTAATTTTTGTTTTGTTTTGTTTTTTTTTTTTTGAAAAAAAACACACAAATATACAAGCAACTCATGGATGACCAGTTAAGGGCCTCAGAAAACACAGCCAGGGGTTCCGGGAAGGTTGGAGGGGTCACAAAGGTCCCACTTAAAACCCAAACTTCTTAGACACCGAAGGTGTCGCCTATAGAACTCCTAGACACTGTATTGACGGAAGTGCTCACTGGAGTTACCATAAGTCAGCTCATATGAAAAATCTTTTTAAAATTTTTAAGATAAGAAACAAAAACAAATTAAGATAAAATGGAACAACAAACCATAAACGAAAATGAACTAAGTACTCTAAACAAATTCAAACAAACAACATAAATTGTTGTACTAAAAGAAACAAACCAAGAAACCAAAGAAAAAAAAAAACAAACAGCACTTGCTATCACCCGTTTATCACCATTTGGACAGATTCGTTTCTATGTTTTTCAGCTTCGACCTCTGTTCAGTTTTTAGGCTATAACTTTCCAACCGTAAGTCCAAATTTTACGTTCTTTATATAGTTGGATTCAGCATAGAAAAACAAAGAACTCAACGCGGACCAAAAGGCAAAAACAACTATGAAAATAAACAGAATTCAAAGAAGAGAAAGGATTGAAATGCTCCCCCTTGAAGCGATTAGCTGGAGAGTGGTTGGCCATAGCAGCTGGAGGTCGACTTCTCCGCTACTCCATACTCCATGTCTCTATGGATTGGGTTGTCTCCTCTCTCTCCCTCTATCTTATTGAGCTACTTCAGAAATGCTTAAAGAAAGACAAGGAAACTTGAAACAGATTTTTAGATTTATTGGATTAGGAAACCATAACTTAAATGAAAAGGATAAACTAAACTAAAACATCAAGATTAGGGATCTTGACCACAAACATCTAATTCCATGCTTCAAAGTAATAAGCACCAATGGGTTGTGTAAGCTGGGACTTAAACCCAGTTCTCTTGCTTGTTGGGCAATTGTCCTTTTCTGTTGGACTACAAACACAACTTGTCCATCAATGGCATTAACTTTAAAACAAGAAATTGTCTAGAAAAACATGAAACTGAAAAATAAAAATAAAACAAGGGAAAAGAAATAGAACCAAACTATGTTGCCAATCCCCGGCAACGGCGCCAAAAACTTGTTGCGTAGATACAGCTGCACCAAAATGGATTCAGTTGCATCCTCAACTTGTGATACTCGCAAGTGCACGAGCCGTTTGGTAGTATAGCGTATGTAAGTGCGAGGTCGATCCCACGAGGATTGGTGATTGAATGATCCAATTCATTTCTCCTACACAAAACAGAAATGAAAAAGAAAGGAAATAAATAAAACAAGGAAGAAAGAAAATAACTAACTCAAGTAGATAAGTTCCCAAGTTCAATTAGATTAACGGATTGATTCTAGCTAATGTATGATTAAGCCATGGTGTTTGGTCATAACCTTGTGTTCCTAATTCCCTAATTTGATCATTTGTTGTCTAACCTAAAATTAAGCATTAGGAACCCATTAAGCATAGAAGAACAATTTAAACAACCAAGCATGTATCTAATCCCTGTTGTCGAATGTCCATACATACTCTTCCTATTCATAGTTCAATTCGAATTAAAGCATGGTGTCTACTCTTAATTCAAACCAAGATAGCTAACATGCAAGCCTAAATGGTGATCAATCATTCAAACTAGCACATTAACTTATAAGCATAATGAATAAGAACAAAAATCATAATTGAAACTTGGAAACTAATCAAACTTGAAACTAAAGAAAAGAATTTACATAACAATGAAAATTAAGTAGAACTTGGAAAAACTTAAGGAGAATTTCAGCACAAAGATCTCATTATAACAATTGAAAACTAGAAAATGAAACTAAGAGAATTTGAGGGAGAGAAGGGAAGGGAGCTCTAGAGAAGTGTTTGAGAGCTCCCCCCCTTGGGGTGTGTTTACAAGCTTGGGAAACCTCACTATATATAGGCCTAAGGAAGCTGAAAATCTGAATTAAGTATGGCTAATGCATACAACACTTGTTTTATAAAATCTGAAATGGTTGATGCACTTCACTAATGCATACAACACTTCCATTATAAAATCTGAAATGGTTGATGCACTTCACTAATAAATCCCACCAGCAGCCCTAGCTCATCTTCATGTCACCATGACCAAGCTTCCAACCAGAAATAATAGCTCATCCTGAGGTCAGCATGACCAGCAACTTCAAGGGCTTACGAATTGGGCTTCCCTTAAGCAAATTAAGACTTTAAGCACTCAAACTTGAAGTTCAGAATGTCTTCTTTCCATCCATATATCATTTGGGCCAATCCAAGGTCGGAGGAGGAAGTTAAGGCCAAAACAAATTGCTAACTCATTTTGCGCGCTGATAAAATCCATCCTGAGCATGGCTCTGTGTTTGCTAGGTAACAGACTCCATATTTATCCAATGGGGCTGAATTTTGGATATGTTATATTACACACCCATTGGAACAACTTTCATGAAGAATGTGGCCTCATCCGAGCTATGTAGGTTGCTGAAACAAAGCTTACAATATGACCTACGAAACTGGGCTGGCAGGGGACTGTAGCCAAAATTGAGTTTGTCTTTAAGCTCTTCATCCATTCATTCAAATTAGGCCCTAACATGCATGGATTGCATCATTTACTATCCAAAGCCCTCATTATTACCTAAAGCTCAATGAACTGAAAGATAAACACAAAAAGGATTAAAAGCACAAGTTTAACTCAAAAACATAACCAAATCATAAGCTAGAAGGGTACAAAATGATATGTAAATATGCACCGATCATTGGCCAAAGGCCCTCCGATGCCTAAGTTAGTTCGAGTGTTTGTAGGAAAACAATAGCTAAGCAAAGGGTACGGAGTTTGTATGGTGTAAACCGGGCGGCCGGAGCCGTGTGTGGTGGCCGGAGCCGTGTGGAGAAAATATGGAGAGTGGAGAGTGGAGAGTGGAGAGGGAGAGAGAGCTTCGGGTATTTTCTCGAGTTTTAGATGTAGGTTTAGATGTACCTTGAATGATGAATGAAGTCATCTATTTATAGGAGCCTCGGGGCTAGGGTTTCGTAGCCTCGGGGCTAGGGTTTCGTAGAGATCGAGTCGGATAATATCTGAATTATCTCGTTTAATTATAAGATAATACCCGATAATTAAGATATTATCCCTTTGATAAGATAATAACTAAATTATTGATATTATCTCATTAATTATAAGATAATATCCCTTTATTATGATAATATCCCAATTAATGGTATTATCTTTATTAATTATGAGATAATACCATATAATTAAGATATTATCCTAATTAATCAATTATCCCAATAAATGGTTTAATTAATTAATTTAAGGGATAATCTTCTTTTCCACGTGGCATGCTCTGATTGGAGACGAAAATATTTGCTCCCACATACATGTCTAGGATTGGGTATTTTTATAAATATCTTTAAAAAAAAAGTTCAACTAGTTGGGAACTGAAAAAAAATAAATAATTAAATAAAAAAGGGCTAGCAACTAGCCGTTGGGGTGTTGCATTTGAGAGCGCCACGTGGCAACTCCTCAATGGTTGTTGGAGTCAGCTTTTGCTGCTTCTTTTTTTCTTTTGAAAAACTGCCCTTATCTTGCCCATGCCAACAGGTGGGCCAAACTAGCCCCTCATCTTGCTTTAGGCCAAATTGGACTAGGGCAAACACATGAATTAGAAAGTTTTTTTTTTTTTTTTCATTTGAGGCCATATCTGAACCTAGCCCAGGCCAGATTAGTACCATTAGACGTACTCTTACAAAAGTAAGAAATAGTAGAGAAAATATCTTCTCATTAGCATCTCTATTTATAGTTTTAGGGTTACACTGCCTCACAAGAGTTATTAGTTTACAAGGAATATAATTGTAAGGCCATTTGGTTGGAGTGATTATATAATATTACAGTAATATGGTCATGTGATATATCTTGTACACATACATAATATAAGTAGATATTTATTGATACTATTCCCTAAAATGAGGAAAAATAAACCATATCTTCCACCCATATTATAACACATGTACAAGATGTACCACGTGACCATGCTATCGTAGTACCCTACAAGAAATATAAGGTAATGCATAATAAAAATCAACTTTTTGTGCAAACTTAGGCTTCCTATTGGCAAAAAGATTTGTTCTTTTTTTCAAAAGACAGCTAGGGCTCCTTTTGTGATATCATATTGGACTTGGATGATAGGTTTCATGTGAGTAAAGGTAATTTGGATGGGCATTCAGAAATTTGAATGGGCGGGTTTGAACTTTGACTATTTGTTCTTAGTTTGAGTAAAGGTAATTGGATTTACTCTAATACATCATAAATCACTCTCTGATTTGGCTTGCTCTTCATTGTACATGGTTGGGATCGTGTTGAATTTATTTGTATACATGATTTTTCATGATATTTACACAATTAATGTTCGAGAGCTTTAGTTTAAACTCAATAAGGAGTTTCCTCTCGTGATTGATAAGAACCTAATTTCTCCTAATTTGCATAAGGTCAATGACCAAAAGTAGTACATAATTTTACAATAATGTAATAAAAAAATCTCAAAATTACAGACAATGCCAGTCCGTCTAAGTCAATCACACTATGCCAAATGTTCATCTCCAGCAACCCCTTCCGGCTAGCCACTGCCGCCTGGCCCCCATGGCGAACCAACCACCATCGCCTCTCGTCGGCCAGCCACTGCAGTTGCCGCCCATCGCCAGCCAGCGAGCTGCAACTTCGTTGCCATTTATTCATCTTTAAAAATTAGAAAATTTTGTGTGCTTGAAGGAACTCAAACCTTAACCCTCAAACAAGGAAAGCCTCATTCACAAACCACTACACCAATTTGCGCAAGATTTGTACCAAATCCCTCATGCTCTAGAGTTATACATAACAAAACAATGTAGATATCAATGATGTAAACAAAACAAAAAAACTGCAACAAAAACAAAAACCAATTGTATAGAAATATAAATTACAATTCATTGTGTATTTTAATAACAATGACCGATCTACAATCTACAATCTAATAAAAACATAAGCAGAGCAGTAACAAAACAAACAAAACAAAAACAACTATCAATCTTTTTTTTAAACTCACGATAAAAAATGGAAACTACGACGCAATTAGTCTTCCATAACAAAACATACGAGCAACACTAAGAAAGTATCAGAACCACTGCAAACACAATGATCAATCTACAATTTAACAAAAATATCATTGGGACTCTTGTTGTTGTCGGATCAGCTGCACCAAAATTGATTTAGCTGCATCCTCAACTTGTGATACTCGCAAGCGCATGAGCCGTTGTGTAGTATAGCATATGTAAGTGCAAGGTCGATTCCACAAGGATTGATGATAGATTGATTCAATTCAATTCCCTACAAAATAGAAAACAAGAAAGAAAATAACAAAAACGAGAAAGAAAGAACTCAAGCAAATAAGTTAACAAGTTCAATTCAAATTCTCATATTGATTCTAGCTAAAGTATGATTAAGCTATGGTGTCTGGTCCTAACCTTGTATTCCTAATTCCCTAATTAGATCTTTGTTGTCGAACCTAAATTAAGCATAGAAGAATGTTTTAAACAACCAAGCATGTATCTAATCCCTGTTGTCGAATGTTCATACATACTCTTCCTATTCATAGTTCAATTCAAATTAAGGCATATCGTGTCTACTCGTAATTCCAACCAAGATAGCTAACATGCAAGTTTTAATGGTGATCAATCATTCAAACAAGCATATTAACTTATAAGCATAATGAATAAGAACAAGAACCGAAATTGAAACTTGGAAACTAATCAAACTTGAAAACTTAAAATAAGAAATTATGTGATAATGAAAAAGGAAGTACAACTAAGAAAAACATAAAGGAAAATTTAGCCAAAGGGTTTTGTTACAACAATTGAGAGGAGCTCTAGAGAGATGGTTAAGAGCTCCCCACCCCCCTTGGGGTGTGTTTGAGAACTTAGAGAAGAGAAGGGAGGAGCTCTAGAGAGGTGTTTGAGAGCTCCCCCCCTTGAATTGAGTATTGCTTCTACCTACAACGCCCACTTCACCAACTTTATCTAACTTCCCCACAAAAAACAATTAGCTCATGCATATGTCATGCATGACAATGCATTGTAGTCTGATTGTAGGCTCGTTTTGGGCTTGTTCCTTTATTGGTAAAATTCTAGAAAAATATGAGTCTTGAATTTCTTTGTCTTATCTTTCCAACCATATATAGCCCAGCTCAAGGAAAAATAAAAAAGGCCTTCAAATGTCATTTTTGGCACAGTAACGCAGATGTTGCCGAATTTCACCTTAAGCTGCCAAAACTTGCATAACTTCCTCTAGAAGACTTGGAATCATGAACCGTAAAATTCTCTAGAAACTAGACTTCCACATCTTTCCAATGATGTATGGCTCATTATCTGGTTCTTCCTGAGCACATACAGTCCAGTCCATGAAGTTGACTGATCTGCAGACACAATTTTGAGCTAACATGACTCCAAAATGCATTAAATGAATCTCAAAGCTTAATACACTAAAACAAACACAAAAGAGATTAAAAGCACAAGTTTAACTAAAAACCATAATGAAATCATAAGCTAAAAGGGTACAAATTATATGTAATTATGCACTGATCAACTATAACAAAAAAACAAAACAAAAATATTAAAGTTATTTATAAATAAAAAAATTATTATAAAAAACAAAAATTATGATGCAATTATTATTCCATAACAAAACATATTAGAAACACTAAGACACTACAAGAAAGACAACAAAACAATGATCAATCTACAATCTAACTAAAACATCACAAGAAAAAAAAACTATCAAATTAACCAAAAAAAAAAACTAATATCAAGGGAAAAAAAAACTCACAGTAAGAAGGGTTTACTCATGAAATACCCCATGAACTTGTACCTCGCTTTCAATTAACCCCCTATCCTTTTTTTTTAGAAAATTAAGGATATGAATTTTTGTTTTTCGCCAATTTCCCCCCTCCGTCTAAATCTACAACATTTCATCCAATTTGCCGTTAAATGTGAGCGTAAAATAGTCATTTTGTACGTGAAAAATAAATAAAAAATGAAAAATAAAATAAAAACTGAAAACTCTCTCTCTCTCTCTCTCTCTCTCTCTCTCTCTCTCTCTCTCTCTCTCTCTCCTTCTTCTCCTTCTTCTTCTTCTTCTTCTTCTTCTTTTTCTTCTTCTTTCTTCCCTCTGTCTCTATCTTCTTCTTTGTGGTTGTTTCCATCTATGGCCATTAAGTCGTGAAGTACCCAACCCATAATAAGTTCATCCATATAGTACCCAACCCAATACCCATATAACAACAGCAACTTAGTTAAAGAAAAAAGAACCCAAATCAACCCAATTCCAACCACACAACGACTTAAAAACAATTATATACCAAACCCATATAACAACAGCAGCTTATTTGGAGAAAGAAAAAGGAAACCTTGAGAGCTACGTACGAAAAACCCCAACCAAATGAATATGAGCGGCGACGACGGTGATGGTGCGATGAAGCTGGGTGCGGGTATGGCAGGTGAGTTCTTCTCTTCCTTCTTCCTTCTTCCTTCTTCCTTCCTCTTCTTCTTCTGTTTTGGTTGGCTGAATGATACCCAAAAACCTAGCCTCTCTCGACATAGGCAGCCTGGGTTGCTGCTTCAATGTTTTTTTTTTTGGGGGGTCAATTTTCTTCTTTTTCTTCAATTTTTTTCTAAAAAATAATTTTTTAAAATGATTTAACTGAAAATTGGATGAAATGTTGGGAATTTAGACGGCAGGGGGAAATTGGAAAAAAAAAAAAGTTCATATCCTTAATTTTCTAAAAAAAAAAGAATAGGGGGCTAATTGAAAATTAGGTACAAGTTTAGGGGGCAAATCACTAGTATACCCCAGTAAGAAACATAAACCTACAATTAATGTAATTACTATCTCATAACGAAGCATATCAACAACACTAAGACACTATAAGAACCACTTCAAACACAATGCCCAATCTACAATCTAAAATAAAACGCATAGAACAATAATAACAAAAAAAACCAAAACAATACTATCAAGTTTCTGTTTCTTTTTTGTTGCATTAAAAAACATAAACTATTGGTTAGAATAGGATGCTATATATATGACACTATATGATCTCAAAACAGATTGTTTACAATAGGATACTAATATCTACTGCCTCAGAAATAGCAACTCTAATTCATTTTGTAACCAAAATTGCACCAAAAAGAAACTAACTCAAACAAAATTGTAAAGCAACAAAAAGGCAAAAGCCATGATCAAAATACTAAAACTAAGTTAAAAGAACATGTAGCTTTAAAAACATACAGACTTCTTCCTAAAATCCAATCATCATTGGGGCTTAATAAATTCAACTCAAAGAATCAGAAACTACGTTGCAATTTCTAGTCAAGTTACAACCCAAAAAACAAAAAAACAAAAACAAACGAACAAACCAAAAAGCAAAGTCATCATAAAAACAAGCAACTAAACAAAGTGAAAAAGGCATATCCATTGATGACACAATTGTATAATTTCCATTAACTTCAAAAATCATACCAATATCCAATGACAAAATAATTTAGCCAATTGTAATTAAATGGAAACTTTAGTGTAGTGCTTGCAAAACTGCAATGCAACACATGGCTAAAAATTCACTGAAATATCTCTAACATAAGCAATTATAAATTGAAAAGTCACAAAGGCCTTGTACATTCCGCAAAAGACTTGATCCTCTTTGTTTACGGTCTTCTAGCTGGTCTCTTCGTAATCGGAGGAAGATCAACTCTAGCACGTGCGCCTTTTCTTCTTAATGAATCTCGACAGGCACTCCAGCACCATTGTTGTAGACACTTATGCAATTCTTCCCTATGTTGTTAGTGAACACCTAAAATCAGCAAGAACCAAATTATTTAACTGACATAAATGAGCATGATATCTCTGCCAATTAACTAAAACTCATAAATATACTTGGAAGTTGTTGTTCACCATTTCAAACCCATAAAAACTGAAATCCTAATATTTGAACATTTTGTTTTCCTTTACTCTTCATATAATCTCATCAATCAAAAGGATCGCATGATGAAAGAAGGAGATTATCAATCATATGGCTCATGCCCCATGGCTTCAAATAGAAACACAATACACACATCAATTGACTCGTTTATAGTATTGAAAAATAATGTAGCAGTGTTTGATTCAAATTCAAGATCAGATCGGCTTTGTAAGTCTCCCATGGCTTCACATTAAATATTTTTGTACGAGCCAAAATTATTTGTGGGCTTTTAGTGAACACTGCGATGCCCTAGGTTTCTAGTAGGCTATACTTTGGTTGCTATGGTTACTTGCTAGTCAAGAAAAGATAGATTAGACTCTAGAATGGGCTAAGATATTGGTCTTCTTCAAGTGCATTAGGCATGCCACTACTAGTATTTTTCTCTCCTAATAGAAAGAGGTGAAATATGGTGAAGTGATGTAGTGAATGTGTTGTGCTCGTTTGATCTTAACCTCTAACCAAAGCCACTATGCTCTAAGTGGGGAATCTGGCTTGGATAGGTTTTTTCTACACCTCAACTAAGAGGACGTCAATAGTTCACTTGCTATGGAATAAAACTCGAAAGAAATGGAGATTTTAAACTAATATCATACATAAAGTGCAATACAAGCTCAAAGGTAGAAAGTGTATGATGGACACGGTGCAGTTACAAGAAAGCATATGCAATTTCAAGTAGAACTAAATAAACTTAAATTAAAATAATAAAAGGTCTAACAAGGCTCAGGGAAACTCTATCGGACATAAATAACTCTTCTCAAACACCACCATAATCTACTTGAGACAATACAATGTGTCCAATAAGGGACTCTCAACAGTATTTGCAGTATACATAAGAAGCTGCAGAGAAGAATTTGATTTTAAAGAAGCTGGAATTGGTGACCAACTTATAAAATCATACCAAGCAATAAAGTTGGCAGAGCATTAAGATTACAAACAATAGCAATGTAATTCCAATTAGGAGTTGTCAACTAGGAACTCAAATAGTAGGGGAGGATTTGATTCAAGTCTCGTCTTTGGTCTACTGTGAGAAGTCTTGGCAAGGTGTTGAGTCGAGAGTATTTGAATATTGTTCAAATTGGTTGTTTCTTCTTGGGATCGGCTGTCCTTTGAGTCATAGGTTATGCTTCCATTTATAGACTCTTCGGTTCCAGAAATTGCACATTTGGTAAAGAGATGTCTTAGCCTTTTGCCCGTTCTTTCTTTGCGGGTGAAACTGGTGGACTTGATTTTACTTTGATCCATGTGATTAGCTGTTTTTTAACAAGATGATGCTGATGAGTCTCCCAGTTCAAATCGCATTTAATGCGGTTGCTCAGCCTTTCTTTTGCTGCCTAACTCCTCTTCAGCTGTCGAAATCAACTTTGAGTTCAAATTTGGGTAGTCGCGCTATTAACCAGGTATAAGCTACTTAGCAATGGTTTTATGGGAAAGTTAGAGCTTTTGAAGAGTGAATATTGTGTAGGCTTGTCAATCTCTATTCCGTCTTCAGTCAAAGGGTCTAATCTTAATTTTCTATGCTTATTTGTTGTGATCTGATGACTATGCCTAGCTAGGCCTCTTGGCCAAGGTTAGGAGGATGCCTTAGTTTAATTATTTGTGTTATTGAATGTTGAGTTTTGGATTTAATGAGTTGTGATTTATAATCTCTACTTAAATTTATTGATTGGCCATCTTTAGGGTTTGCATCTAGGTAATAAGATGGATACATGTAGATCTAATAAGTTGCATGTCTCCTCACGGCCTAGGTTCTTTCACTACCTCGGGGGTCAAGGCTTTGTTTGAGCAACCAAATGATGTTGAGTGGGTGGAGATGAAGAATGAACAAGAAAGAAAAGGGAATAGAAAGGAAATGTGATTAAATTTAATGGAAAGTGCGAAAAGTAAACTAAAGTAAGGCAATGACGGAAATTAGAGTGCGTAAAGTAAATGATGAAAATTAAATATAATTGAAAAGACAAGTGCAGAAAGTAAAGTGTGTAAAGTAAATGACAGAAATGAAAGTGCACAAAGTAAAGAAATTAAAGACGAGTGCCTATTGTAAATTGCGTAAAATAAATAATTAAAAATTGAGCACGTAAATTAAAGTGCGGAAATTAAACTAAATAATAAGAGTGATAAAGGTTAAACTAAGACTTGAATAATGTACTTTAAATAAAATTAGTAGCCTCTTTTTCCACTCCCATCCTATTTCCACACCCACCATGTAAATTTGAAAAAACACAGTCATATTTTATCACCCACCATTATTCCTAAAATACCATTTAACTATTAATTCAAGCAAAGTCTTTTTTTTTTTTTTTTCTTTTTCTTCTTTCTCCTTCTTTCTTCTATTCCTTCTTCCCTCCCCTTCCATGACTCTTCTCTGCTCATTCAATCTTCCACCATGATGAATCAAGTTGGTTCCTTAATCTTCTGAAAATCTTGAGAGGTCCCTTTTTTTTTTTTTTTTCCCAAATTGAAAGGTCTCTCTTTGTTCTTTAAAATTTCAGCGTTGTGTAGTTGGTGAGTGGCTGTTGGGTTTTTTATTTTTTATTTTTTATTTTTCATACAAACTTGAACAACTCACTTGCCCAGTAATACACCATGAAAGCAACATGTGTGAATGGGCTTGTGATGTGTTCTACTTGTGTTAGGGTTTTTTTTTTTTCAATTCTACTTTTTCTTTTCCAATTTTTTTTAGTCCTTAAAAGTCATTTTACAAAGAGATAAATTTTTCTTTAAAAATTTGAAAATAAAGTGGGTTGGGAAATAGGACAGTGGGTGAAAATAGCAACACTAAAAAAACAATAAATAAGTCAAATTTGGCGTGGGGCCATCACGGCCCGTTTAGTGGCCCGACATGAGCACGGCCCGAGCTCATATGGGCTTGGACTGTGAGCTCAGGCCGGAATTGATAATTTTCATAAATGAACAGGCCCGACATTACCTGTTTATTAAATGGGCAAACTCTAAATGGACCGACATGACCCGTTTGAGACCTATGAGCCCAAGTCCCATTCAGATTTAAAAAATCCCTAAATGGGTTTTTTTCCTCCTCTTTCTTGGTCAAATTGCTCATATATCTCTCTAATTTGGCTTGCTCTTCGTTGTCCATGGTTGGGATCGCGATTTAGGATATGTTTTTTCTTATATAGATGGGTTTCTGTGGTCATGGTTCATCATTTCTCCTCTCTACCCCAAAATTTCCCTTTATTATTGTGGGAGCGATTTTCATCCCACAAGAATATTCGCCTAAGATTCCTTCTTCAACTTCACTTCTCTTTCTCCCTACAAAACCAATCGGAGTAAAAGTTAGTTCGATGCCTAAGTTAGTTCGATTGATTCGTAGAGAAACAATAGCTAAAAAGGGTACAGAGCTCTCGTGGGAAGAATCAGGTGGCCAGAGTCGTGTGTGGTGGGCGGAGCCTTGTGTGTGAGAGAGAGAAAGAGTTATGACGGCTAGGATTTGTGAGTGTGAATTTTTGCAGAGTTTCATATAGAATTTTAGACGTACCTCAACTCTTGGTGCGATTGATTCGTAGAGAAACAATAGTTAAAAAGGGTACGGATCTCTCATGGGGAGAATCGGGTGGCCAGAGCCGTGTGTGGTGGCCGGAGCCTTGTGTGAGAGAGAAAGAGTTATGGTGGCTAGGGTTTGTGAGTGGGAATTTTTGCAGAGTTTCAGATAGAAGTTTAGACATACCTCAACCCTTGGTGTAGCCATGTATTTATAGGAGCCTAGAAGGCTAGGGTTTCGGAAGAATAATTCCACAGATGGAAAGGAATTATTCTTCCCCAATTTGGAGAGATTGATGTAATTAGGGATTTGATTTAAATCAAATCCCTAATTAAGGCAAGAATCAAATAATTCCCAATTAAATCAAATAACTCCCAATTAGGTCAAATAATTCCCAAATTGATTGGCTTAATTATTTGACCTAGGATCTGAGATATTTTGCTTCCACAGTTACCTCGGCAGCTGAATGAGGTTGTGTTGCAGAATCAAATATATATGGAAGTTTGGCAAATATATATATAATTTGAGGGACACCCTTTAGGGTACCCTACAGATATATTTTTTTCCAATGATCCAAACCATCTATTTTTTAAGTCTACATTCATAGATCATCCTTGCAAAAAATTAGACAAATCGGAAACTGTTTTGTCATCTAATTGTATCATACAAAATCAATAAACACAGTGCTTCAAGAAAGTACTAAAATTTCAATAACACAATTGAGTGGTCAAACGATATCAGATTCAAGTGATTTTTTGTAGATGATATTTGAATGATTATCTAAAACATAGACTGTTTGGATTAGTGAAATATAATGCGGAGTGGGCCCTACAAGGGTGTCCCTCAAATAAGCTAATTTGAGAGATCCCTCAATGGAAGCTCTCTCCCTCAAATAAGCTAATTTGAGAGATCCCTCTCTCTCTCTCTCTCTATATATATATATAGAAGTAGAACACATATCTTGAAGCACAATGATAAGGACTATAGAATGGACTAAGTTGCCCAGGAAATCAACCTTAGAGGGGGGGTGAATAGGGTTGATGGTAAAATTATGTAATAAACAATTTCTAAAACAATGAGAAGATCAACGAAGAATATAAAGCTTAGAAAAATAAATTGACAAGCACTGAAATAATGAGATAATGATATGTTCAAACTGAGAGATTTGGTTCAGTCTCCCAGACCTACGTCAACCCCTCAAGCACACCACTTAAGAGTTTGATCTATTTATGCTGAAAACTCCTTGCGGGATGAGTTCAAACCTTTAGAGCATTTCCAGCAGTCAAACCCTTGCCATGGCAAGGGGGGGGGCTAGGGCTGACACTATTCACATGAATAGTGGCTGCCCTTGCCATATTAAGCTATGTGTGTTTCCAGCAGTCAAACCCTTGCCATGGCAACTACTATTCATTTTTTTGTTTCTTTCACAACTTTTTTTACTTAAACAATTATTTTGGATAATATTTTCGGGTAAGATTTTTGGGTTCCTACATGTCAATACTATTCATATCGGATAAGAATTTCGGTTTCAAATTTAAGATAAATTTCAAAAATCAAATTTCAGATAAATTTCAAATTTCAAATTTAAGATACATTTCAAAACTTGAATAATAGTAGAAAGAAGAATAAAATGTATGAGGATTTGGTGTTAAAAGTGAAGAGTATTGGTTGGTATTTATAGAAAAAAAATTCAGTAATTTTTTTTTTAAATTTCATTTTTTTTTCATTTTTTTATTGCACAAAAATTGGCTGCCGTTGGATTTGAGGAAAAAATCTGATCGGACAGCCCAGAACGCGACACGTGGCAGAATGTACTGTGCGCGGCACTGTAGCGGCACTGTAGCGATGACGTCATCGATGATGTCAGCTTGCCCGAGTTTTGGACCTGGGGCTAGACTTGCCCTCGGGCCAGCCCAGTTCGCTGGGTCCCACTGCTTGCCCGGGCTGAGTTTTGTTGCTGGAAACAGGTTTTTGGGCTTGCCCCCCCCCCAGCCCTCCCCTTGCCCTCCTTGCTGGAAATGCTCTTACACATTAGAGCACACCATCTTTCTCACAAGGTGGAAGACACCCTTTTCACCTTATTATAGGGCCACACCCTCACTAAAACTCTTGTATGAATTGGAATGAAATAAGGCTCAAGATAAAATGATAGCAAGATAGTGATGGATGTTTGTGATTGCAATTGCAAGCTTGTATCGAGCAAGGTGTTTAAGAATTTATGAAAGGAATCCGCCCATTTGACACATTGATGAAGCAACTGTTAGGTTTCGAAAAACTAGATTTGCATTTTGAATTCTGATCTGGAAAACTCAATTAAGTCAAAAGTGCAACTGTTTATTTTGAGATACCTGGTCAGATTGATTGATGTACATCATTTTTTCCACGTGAACGTTTGAAATATATAATCTGAATTTGAACTCCGAAGTTCCAGAATGAATTGTGCCAAATACAAAAAGAAGAGGAAAGAAAACTAATATCCATTTCAAAGAAGAAAGTATGATATAATAATATCAATATCCATTTCAAACTAATTAATATCAACCGTTTGAACATGTCAATAATTCTGTTGCAAGTCATCTCTGCAAGAGAACCAATTCTATGTCAGTCTACGGCAACGATACAAGATAATGAAGAATAAAAACAGGTACACAGAAAGGATGGCGTTTCGCCAATCGCATTTCCGGTTGCACCTATTCTATTTATTTACAATCTACTACTCTACCGTCTTCATTTGGCAATAATGTACAGTCACTTCATACTGGACTAGATATAAGCAACAAAGTCTGTTTTCAAATCTTTTTTTCTTTCCCACAAAATATTAATTTTTCAGAACTTGCAGGAAGTAGTAATTCCCAACCTCTGCTTCAAGCTCAGGGACTTTGTGCCCTCAAGTACCTCCGGCAAAAGCTTTTCGAAACTATCCAAGAACAGTTCCCATTCAGCTCCACTCATATCTCCAAAAGATATTGCCCCTGCTTCACAATTGTGGGTAGGTACTGAGAAACTCATGCTCTTCATCAAAACCCTGACCTTACGACAATCACTAGTACTCCCATCATCATCACTACTATTATTGCCTATCATAGTCTTTCTGTCATTATCGTCGTTATCATGATCGTTTTGCTCGAATAGTGGAGACAGAGATGCATCGGTCAACCCAGTAATTGATCCTGCAGATGAAAACCTTGACATAATGGGTGGCTTACTCATTCCAGAATGGCTCCCTAAGAGTTGAGGAAGATCCAAATTCTCTTTCAAACGTTCCTCACTTTCTTTTTCAAGTTTAAACATTTCAACTTCTCCAATTTTTCCTTTCGTCTCATCTACTGTAGTAGGCATGGCAGCCTTAGCTTGCAAACAAAGGTTCTCTAATGCACTCAGACTTTCTTCTCCAGCACAGAACTGCCGAGTCATCATTTCCCCTATATCAGCAAGACAAAGCCCAGCTGCAGCAGCCTGCTTCAAGAAGATGGTGCATAGCACAAGAACACGGATAGCAGCCTCCCGTAAATAAGGAATATGAGTTCTAAGAAGCTCTGCATCTTTGTAGGGGTCAAGATTGGATATGTACTCAATTTCAAACTCGGAAAAGGGAACTGAAGCTTGAGGCCAGTGCAACCATTCAAAATATGGATCATCAAGCCACTCAGGAAGGCAAAGACCATGGTCAATAGGCACAAGCTCAGCCACCCCAACTGCATAATTGTGCAGTTCGTATTTTTTAACAAGCATATTCCCTGCATGCCTGTCAAGATTTAAGAGTCTTACATCAAAAATTCCAATACGATGAACAGAAGCAACTGAGAAGCCTGAAGAACCTAACTCTCCTGCATCATAGTCATGATCCACGAAGCGCTGCAGAGAAGCAATCTTATAAGGTGTAGCTGAAATTCCGGCTGCATTGTTATTAATTTGGAATGCAACATGGGAAATTTTTACTAAAGCTGTGGGAGGAACACCAGCGAATCCACCGTGGTCAAGGAGATAAGCTGCCAATTCTCGAACTCCAGATTCACCGATCCGAACTGAGCGTTTCAAACCCGGTTGGCCCAGCATCCGACCCCCAAAGCCTTTAGGGTTATTGAAAGCTAAAGGTTCTTCATCTATTGGCTTTGCCACAGCAATACTGTCACCATTTTGACTACATAAGTAGTAGGCACCCCCTAGTCCACTTGACACTGGCAAGAGATCAGCACCAGATGCCATAGCTATGGCGACCTCGACTACAAGAGCATGTACCCTAGGTATCCTACTGCCTCCAACAATTTCAATCCTTGGATTTGTGTCAAAATCTTCCTCCAATGCAGTGGTTAGGGATAGACAAGGGGTGGAGAAGCTTTTGTGAAAATTAGCATCACCAAATGCGTGTGTTAAGGAGTGGGCAAGTATGCTGTAATCGAGTTGAGTGTAGGACTGTAATCTGCATCTCTGGGATCGGCTGAATGGCCTGAATCCATGGTGTTGATCAACTGCTACAGCCATTTTGACAAATGTCATACAGGTAAGAATGGAAGGGAGTGCATGCCAGGGGCACCTTTTCTCAAAAGATCCCCTGAGAATTAGTCTTCCCTTGGGAGATTAAGCTGCATTTTTAACACAAACACACTTCACATCAGTTTCCAACAATCTCAACATAATATGCATTATGAAAAATCTTAGCAACCAAAAGATAATATTGTTGGACACAAACTTAAAGTTGGCAGTCAATTTCCATTCATCAAGTGCATATCTTAATTACATTACAGTGTTGAGAAGAAAGAATTGTTCTCTGTTCGATAACGAAAAAGAGAGGATATCAGTGTTGAGTGCTGATCTACTGCTGGTATTTTACTTCAAAGAAACTTTAAAGGAGAAGAGAGAAGAAGCAATCTGATTGAAATTTCCTATGGGAACTTCAACAAACAGATACTCTTGGGTTTTAAAAAGCAGTTCAGTATATGAATATACACTACTGTATATGATTGCAGCCTTTCATAACTAAATCTGTCAGATGATATTCAAGCCATTTGTGCAGATCATTGCTTCATTGAATAGATAAATTATTGTTTGATAAAAGAAGTGGATAATAATCATTGTAATTTTTGGCCTAGCTATCATATAGTTGATGTGAAAGAATTAGGTCTTGGAACTATAATCAAGGGTGGATCTTCCTATATGAAAAAGCCAACAGGTTTGCAACTTGAGTATCAATATTTGTGGTGCAATTATAGAGAGAGTTTTTTTCGGCACTCTTCCATCATTCCATGGGATCTATGTGTGTTAAACATAGTGATGATTAAGAGAAGGTAGATAGACTCATATCTTGCTTTGTATAAGGGTAAACTTGTCATTAAATTTTTCATTAAAATGTGAGCGGGAAAATGGGACATCTGGTCAGAATAACCACACTCAAAAGTAATCATTACATATAAGGAGTTTGTAGCTTAAATGATTAAGAGCATCTATCCGTGCACTCGAGGCTCCTACATTCAATTCCCCAATCCCCCGATCCTCTATAGAACTAAAAAGTCGAAATTGAAATAAAATGGACCGAAGAAAGTGAAAAGGAGATAAGTATTGAGATTTCATGAGCAATATATAAAAAGAAGCATAAAAGTTTTGGAAGGAAACGATTAAATGATGTATCTGACCAGAGAGTGGCATACAGGTGGCGAATATGATCATACGCTGGATTCAACTAACTAATCCCATAATTCGTGAATGACCAAAGACACACCCCAACTTCTCTCCATTTCGCATAAATCCATCACAACCTGCATATTTTCATCATTCATATCACAATCACCCAGAAATCACAAGCACTAAAAATGCAAATATTGTTTCTTGTTCGTTAAGGAATAAATTTTTTGATTCAAAATTTACTTATTAACAAAAAATAAAAAACAAGGGACTAGTGGTTCAAATGGTTACCATAACCCTAAAGTCGCTTGTATCAAAATACTAAAAGCACCAACCTATTTTTCCCTCGCTCCTCCGCATATAAATCGCCACGATAGTCTGGAACATAGGGCAAATGCAAGTCAGGGTTACAGGCGCAACAACATTTTACAGTATGAATGTGAATCAAATATGAGAAAATTAAAAACAGGGGTTAACTACGTAAAGCCCCGTAAACTATTAAGCATTTTGTGAATTCCATACACGATTTGTTGGACATTTATTAACTCATACACAAACTCCCGGAAACCTACAAATTCCACTCACCGTTAGTAATTAAATAATTAAACAATAAATAAAGGAGCATGAAATAAAGAAGCATACCCTGAACACTGGCAAGGCATTCAGGGAGACGAACAGAAGGGGGGAGCGTGAGAGACAAACAGTTTGTCACCCAATTGTGTTTAAAACCTGTGAAATGATGTCTTCTCCCACTCTTTTGGATATTAAATGGGAATGCTTTTAACTTTCAACCACCCCCAATCTGCAGCGCCCCAACCTTTGCTCCTCTATTCGATTTTGATCCCCCTCCTCCCCTTCTCCCCTCTTTCCCTCTTTTTTTCATTTTTGTTCCCTTTTTAATTTTCATCTTTCTTTTTCGGTGGTTGTTGGGTTTGGTTTCACCACGTCCCCTTATTTTTTGCTGCGACTCCTAAGGCAACGTTTTTCTATTTTCAGACATGTTTTGTTTGTTTTTGTTTCTTTGTTTGTTCACTTTCTAGGAGCCAAATTGGTTAAAATCTTCATCTTGATATGGGTAATGCAACATAATAGTAAATAGTAATAACTAAAAAGAAAATGTCAAGTGTAAAAGAATAGTATAATTAATATAGCCAAGCGAACCGAACCGAACCAGACTAGACTAAGTGCTATTTGGTTCTACTTTAGCTAAAATTAAAGGTTTTCAATGTAAGAATCGAATCAAATGCTTCTGATTGGTTCAAACAGGCCCTTAAGTCATTTCATGAAAACAGGAATGAGACTGCACAACCCGCGGTTCCTTAATTAGATTCCATTAAGTACCTTCAAATTTCAGAGATGCGTCATTCATCATCACAAAGACAAAAAGAACCATAAGAAGTTCTCAGCCATAAACTATACTATATTAACTCCACTTATGACTTCGCCACAAAATATTACAGCGCGAATGAAACATGCTGTGGGAGACACTAAATTTTGTTGCATTTATGTGGATCAGCAAAATTGGAGTTGTATGAGCAAACTATATTGGTGTAATTACAAGGCAAAATGGCACCAGTGGTGTTATATATTATAGTGCAAAATTGTTTGTGTCATCACAATGCATTAGAAATGGAAAAATACTAGAGACATCAACTTTGGGCACCAACTTGGGCACCAACTCTCTAATAGAGCGTGGGACCCGTTGTATTGGCGGGCTCCACCTCTATTAGAAAGTTGGTGCCCAAGTTGGTCCCTCTAGCATCACTCTTAGCAATGTGTCATTATAGTGCAATAATAATAGTGTTTGTAATGAATTAGCATATAGTGACAATGAAGTTGCAATGGAAGCAATTCTACTGCACTGTACTCATAGTAGGATTCATTTTTGAAACAAATGTGCAATGATACTCAAGAACACATGGAGGTGAGAAGAAAAAAACGTATAAATTATTTTTATCTAAAATTAAAAAATGAATTTAAGTTGGGTTAATTTTTTTACTTTTTTATATATTACTCCACTTGAAAAAGTAAAAGATAAATATTTACTTGACAAAGTAGCAAATACAGAAAAGTAATATGTAAACGAAAAAGTAATAGGTTATGATCAGTACCTAAGACTCAATCATGTGTTTGTATCATCAAATTATCTAACATTAATAGTAGTTGTTTGAATTTAAGCAGATAAAGGAACAAAAGTTGAATTTTTCCACAAAAAAATATAACAAATACGCAAGAAAACAAATATGCATACTTTGACAGATTTATTCATTCCACTCATCCCCTTTTGCCATGGTAAAAGATGTCCTAGACTCCAAAAACAACTCCTACAAAGGAAAAGTTGCCATGACAAGAAGTGGGTCCACGAAACTGAGCAAGCCCAAAGGCAAGACTTGACTAGGCTGCTGATGTCATGCTGATGTCAGTGTAACGTCAGCTGCTAATTTAAAAACCAACAAAATTTTTAAAAAAATACCAACAAATTTAGAATTTTTTTTTCTATAAATACCTAGCCATGTTCTTCACTTCCCATACCAAAATCCATACAAATTATTCTCCTCATATCTTATGTAAATAGTGGTTGTCCTTGGGTTACCATGGCTATGGATGGGAATGCATCAAAACAAAAACCTAAAGCCTGAAAAGGAAAATAAGTACTGAAAATCAGAGCTATGAAAGGAAAATAAATTGTAATGCTGCCTTTTTTTTTTGGTCAAAGAAAACTTTATTCATTGAATATGAAAAAGTAGTACAAGAGTTTGAAGGCCCAATAACATTGGCAGAAGAATAGTCCATAAGCCTAACAAATAAATACAAAACAGAATTTTAATATGAGTAAGGCCCAAATACAAAGCTTCAACCCAAATAACACAAAAGAACAAAACCCTTGATTAGAAAATGAGGTGCAGCCGGCGGCCGCACCACCCAAAGCTAGACGTGTCAATGGATTATATTTTGATATGAATCCAATCCAAATTTAGTGTAATTAATAAGATATGGATTGGACTTCTCAATCTGATGATCGGATTATAAATGGATTTGAATCAATATTATAGTTTATCCAATTTGATAATTATCTAATCCGACTTAGTATGAAGTATAATTTAGTTTTTCTATGCTTTATATTAATGTTTTGTATATGTAAATGAGTAATTTTAGTTTTATATGCACTAAGAATACACTTAAAACTAATTTTTATGATAAAATATCAAAATTTGATATAAAAGTAGATAAATACAATAAAAGAATGAGGCTACTAATGAAATTTTGATTTTTTGTACATCTCAAAATAAATCCGATAATAATCTGATCTGATCCAATTCGATCCGAACCGTAATGGATATGAATTAATAGGTGCAATCCGATAGTCCGAATACAATCCAAATCCGATAATCCGATTATAAATGTATTCGAATTTGGATTGAGGTATATTTGATCCTTTTACAACAGAGCCTTCGAATTTGGATTGAGGTATATCTGATCCTTTTACAGAACCACAACACAGCATCCAAACCACCATTGCAAGTCCACAACCAGCAAGGAGGAGTCCCTCATAACTAGGTGAACCAAAAGTATGAATGGATAATGGGGGTGAGTGAGCCAACCGCGCAAAATGTGCTCCCATAATACAAGTAAATTTTACATATTGCACTTTAAACACATCCTCATACCCAAACGCGCCAACTAAGAAGAGCAGCGAAGGAGACATTCGTAAGCTCAAGGAGCGAAGGTCAGTGGTGTGGTCGCAGAAGGCAGCAATAGGTGAAGGGTGGATGACACCATAGCAGAGAGGGAAAAATGGGAGTGAAGAAATGAGAAGTGGAGGGTGAAACACAATGTTGGTAGGTGGGGGAGGGAGAGAAGGGAGAAAGTGTAGATTTAGGCATAAATTTAAGGAAAATAAACTGCAAATGAAAAGGAAGGGGAAAGGAAACCAGAAGGAGGAAGAAGCCCCAGATCTTAGACATAGCACAGCTGCACAGGGAAGGAACATCCATTCTGGGTGGGAGGAGCGGCTGACTCTCAAAACAGTGGAGAGGGACGGGAGCTTATTTTTGTCTACGGGTCACAAAGTTTAAATTTTAATGCTGCATGAGGAACAACTGTTAGGAAAAATCAGTAAATAACTTATATTATAGGATCACTATGTTAATACACAAATTCCAAATTGTAGACAGCAGCAAATATGAAAACTGTATAAATATGTAAATACAAAGTAAGTACAGAATATTGACTTTTATTGAAGATAGAGGCTTGCGTATTCGCAATGTCCTAAAGATAGCATTTCGCCTCTTATCAGTGCTTGAAGTTCAACAGGCGTCTATCTCCTAGAATTCAACTATCTATAACCCAAGGGTCCAGCACCGGATCCTTGGATTCTGGCGAACAGTGGTATGTTTCTCTCTAATACAGTATGTAAATTTTAAGCAGTATGAAAATAGATGAAAAAGATAATTCTAGTAAGGTGTAGGACTTGTGTTTTTATAATAGAATTGCACCCCTTCCAAATAGCAGTTAGTATCAGTTATACCTATTCAAATTCAAACGAAAGGATAAGTCCTTTGGTTTGAATCTAACTTCAGCTAAAAGAAATCCGAAAATAAAAATAAAAAATATTTATTTTATTTTCGGGCTAGGTGTATTCTTTTTATCAAGGCCTAAGTCTTGGTTATTTAAATATTATTATTAATCAAGCAAACCAACCATCAAGCCCATCAGCCCACCAATCTTTATTTAATTGGTGTTAAGGTTTCATGCTTATAAAGCATGTGGAACCTTTTGGTTTCTCCAATGTGGGACATTTGCTTTCAAACTTCCAACAACAATAGAGAGAGGAAGGAATGTTTCTCATCAAGGACGAAAAAGAAAACCATAAGAAGTTCTTAGCCATAAAACGATACCTACACTTATTAAGACACTAAATTTTGTTGCATTTATGTAGATTAGCAAAATAGGGGTTGTGTGAGCAACTATATTGGTGTAATTACAAGGCAAAATGGCACTACCAGTGATGTTATTATAGTGCAAAATATTGACATAGTTACGGATTTAAGTTTTTTCGAATGCGCGAGTACTATAATGGTTGGGATTATGATTGGCGCTTTTTTGAAGAGATGTATTCAATTTAATTTTTGTGAAACAATTGTTGAGATGTGAACCTATTTTGTTATAATATGATTCTCTTTAATCTCCTTGCTATTGTTTTTATGTCGTATACCTGACTGCTTGAGGGTATTGCTAAACCTCATTAAGTTGAATTAATTAAAGCTTAACCTACCATAAATTTTTAGCCTACAGGCACATGTGCAAGAGTATAGCATTTGTACTAAAAAAATTTCTCAATG
The DNA here is from genome assembly GCF_965620075.1 of Prunus avium. Classification (NCBI taxonomy): domain Eukaryota; kingdom Viridiplantae; phylum Streptophyta; class Magnoliopsida; order Rosales; family Rosaceae; genus Prunus; species Prunus avium. The sequence continues at coordinate 5,683,895 of NC_142290.1, forward strand.
ATCAAATTGAAATTTCATTTAAAACTTAATGACCAAAAATGTATTTAACCCATCCACTTAATAGAAACTAATGGTATTCCGTAAATTGGAAACTTTCAGTAATACAGTGACCAATTTGGGTAAATTTGTTTCTTAATGACCAAATTGAAATTTCATATAAAACCTATCGACCAAAACCTTGTGTCTCTACAGTTGAGATCGAATGGATCTCCATGGTCCTGACTATTCTCCGTACATATTTCAAGTGCACTTGGTCACTTCCTGAATTCAAAAGACAGTAACGATTTCATGACTAAATATAAAAGGCAGTGTTAAAGCAGTTACATTTTCCTCTCAGAAAAATAAGAGAAGTCCCCTTTTATAAGTTTGGCTAAGTTTAGCTATTTTAAGTAAAACTTGGCTAAAAAAATGCTCTTGCACGCTTCATTAATTATTCAAACAAATTAGTTATCACAATTTACTGTATAATTGTCAAGGTTTGGATAGTCGTGGAAAGAGAATCAGACTTCAACGAGCAGCCAGTATGCAGATTTGCTGCTCAATATTGTCAAGGCTTATTTGTTGCTCACCCTACTGCCTGCCTTGGTTCGAACAGATGAGGTAGGTTCCCATAGTTACCTCATTTTGCCACAATGCACGTGACTTATTATTAACTAAGCTCATTCACTTTACATGGATATGCCATCAGCGAACTGTCAGAGTCTCCTGTGCAACGGCGTTTAGCGGAGTTGCCAAGTGAACCTTATCCTTGCTGCTGGCAATTTGTTGCTTCTCCGTGGTTGCCACTGCTGATTTGTGACTCGCCTGTCTTTCAGCTTGGCCCCCTGGATGTGATCTTCCACTCCCACTTACAAGATCTTTGATGGTCGATATGAGCTCCTTATCCTTTATCAAAGCCTCCACCGTGACATGTACGCCTGAGTATGCAATGCCAAATTGAAATTTGAAACCGGACAACAGCTCGAATACAAAAAGAGAAAGCAAAGAAAATCCAACTTAGTTAAATGAATCTTAAAATTCATGATATTCACTTACGGTATCTCCAATAGTGCTTTGGATTTGTGGGGTCATTGATCGTCTCCTCTGTTGCAGGGCGTGTTGTGTATTCTTCTTTCAACACTAACAAATCCTAATTATCACATAAGAGTGCCGAATCAATTAGGAATTAATATACCATTATATACTGTAGTATTATATAGATAACATGTTACTGAGAAGAACTGAGAAGTTCAAAATGTCATGTGTTTCCTTTTCCAAGGTGTATCAAACTCCAGTTGAGAACATAGAAAAGCACATTCATATGCCCATCACAGTACCTGAAGAGGGAAAATTGCCCACATTGATGGAGCTTCAACATGTTCCCTTATGATGAAATGTGCAATATCAGGAACACAGCGACCAGGTGGTGACATGTCAGACCCCACCACATTCTTAAAATATCTCTGCCTTCTTCCTTCATCTTCTTCCCACCAAGCACGCAGGGTTGAGCAGTCATGGCATGACGGAGCACACACCTGAAATATACTCATGCACTAGTAATTTAACCACACTTCAGAGAAATTGAGATCTTCAATATTAAGGTAAAAAGGATTGAACCATATGACCAGAATACAATAACCAAAATCTCAATAAATTTATGTTTTATCCAGAAAGATTAGAAATATCAAGCTTTTTTATGGGTAACAAGTTTTATAAAAACTACAAGAGGGTGAATGCGGCCACTTTTTTCCTGTTTTTTTTCCAGCTTTAAGTGCATGCATACCTTCACCTTACAAATAAAGTCCAATTACTTCACAAGGTTAAGTTAAATTGTTCCAGAGTCGCTCTTTATAGAGGGATAGCTCTTCTAAATGGCATTATTCTAGGATAAGATTGTGACTTGAAATGCTATATAAAATGACACAACTAATTCATTTTCTGGGAACAGCCAATTAATGGCACATGATCTTACTATCATTATGAAGGCAAGAAGTATGCCACATTATCTTACCGTCATATAGCTGTATTGAGAAGGAATACCAAACTCCAGATCAGGTTCACTGGGCATACGCTGAATGCGTAAACCTATTAATCCTAGTTCTTGCATCACCTACATGCATAAACCAATCACAAATTCAAAAACATAAAGAGGACCAACAACCATTGAAATCAGGCAGGGGTTTATAGTGTTTGTTTGGGTTGGGAAAGGCTGAGCAAACGTACAGGATGAACACAAGAAGGAATAAGCCCCAGATCTTCTCCACACGCTAGCATATCTGATGAGTTCAGCAGAGCAGGCAGTGTTTTCAATGCATTTTGCCGCCACAGATTTTCTTGCCGGTGGAAGTAGTAATCATAGTATAATCTTTTCAAAACATTTTTGCTGTATACAGAACGACCGGTAAGAGATTCTATGTTGCAAAGTAAATCAGCAGTAACCAAAGAGATGCAGGCGGGGGAACTCTTTTGTTACCATGAACAACAGAATATCAAATTATTTAAACATGAATACGATGTGGCAAAAGTATTCAGTTCTCGAAACCAATTATTCTTCTCCATCAAGATAATAAGACAAAAACAAGGTAAAACTCATAATACCTGTGGTCATCCAAATCCTTAAAACTTGATGTGTCTTCAAGATTGAAACGAGGATAGAAGTTCCTTGGATTTTCTGGATCTCTTATGAGAACTATATTCTGCAATAACAATTACATAAATAAAAACCTACAAACATTCAGACCAGAAAAAAATAATAAAAACCTACAAACAGGACTAATCGTGACAATCCTTTTAAAACCTTTAGGACTCGCATCAAAAGCTTCCAGCATAGATTTAAATCAAAACTGTTACCTACTTTTCAAAAAATAAAAATAAAAACAATTACAATTTCTTTAGTATAGAATCAAAAATTGTGAAACCCCTTGATACAACATGCTACCTGTACAAGATCAAAGAGCTCACGCCGTATCTTGTCTTCATCCTGCAACAGAGACCTTTCCGGAAATGACTTCAGCTTGGAAGCAATTTTTTTCTCAGTGTTGCAGTCCTCCTTAAACTGATAATCAAGAATGGGAAAGCAATTCCATACATTATACTTGGTCTACCACAACAGAAAAATACTAGAAATAACGGTACCACAAATACTCGAGCACAAGTGACTGATTTCACACAACTTCAATTTTCGAATTCCTTTCACTAACGGAGTGGGAAATTCTATATGATCTTCGCAAACAGTCAAACAACACTTCATACTTCTTTTCCTAAAATGACAAATCAATTCTAAAACAGGTTTAAAAATGAAAGAGAGCAAGCCTTTGGAGCATTAATTGTTAGATGTAAACCAATGGAATGGACAAGGGGAATCTAGCGACAAGAAAGATAACAATGAATACCACGAAGGGAAAGATTTTTATTTTTATTTTTAAATATAAATGAGTCAAGTTGAAGACCACTGAGAGATCAGAAATTTGGCAGCACTGAGCTGTTGCCCAAAGAGAACATACAAGCATACTAAGCCAGAATTAGTTCCAATGGAAAATAGTATCAGGAGAACACGAAGGTGCTTGAAAATCTATTCTGTTTTACGTATTTGAAATGTTTAGAACGCATTTTTTGACTTTGGTATTGTCCTGTATTAACCTTTATAACTGTATGACCAATAAAGGTATTTTAGTCAGTCCTGTAAGATTATCTCAAATTTGGTCTAGCAATTACTGCAAAGTCAATTATTAACTTGGTATCAGAGCTTCCACACCCTGAACGAAAATAAAAAATCCTAGCTGCCCCCCTTTCGGTCCCTGCTTCACTTAGGTGCTGCCAGGTTTCGGAAGCTTTCATTTGGTGGAGTTACCCAGCCCTTAGTGGTACTTTTGTGTCCGCTAGGTACTGTCTGGCTATGCTTGAAAGGGAATTGGGGTTCTCTCAGTTTCCGGAGTCTTCCTTGAATTTTTTATTTTTTTTGGGTACTTGAATAGCTTTCTTTTCAGATTTATTCTGGGCTTTCTGAGGTATGTTTTGATCTTCTTTGGTTGGTGTTGTTTTCAGGGTTTGGTAATCCTTACTTCTATTTATAGCTATCATTGATTTCTAAGCTTTCATTTTCTAGAAATTTAGTCTATTCCAAGGGAGATATGTTTACTCAGCACACACCTGCTAAATGCATTTCTAGTGTGTTGATCGATTAGAATTTTGCTTAGCCACAATCTGTTCTTCTCTAGTTTGCAGAGCGAGAAAATCTGCAGGGTACTTGGTACTGTGAAGAAACCCCAATGAGAAGGATTCATTTATTAGATCTTGATATAGGGGTTAGGGGGTTAGAAGTTTAGGGCTCTATCTTTAAATCCTGGAGAATAAACCCTAAGCTCCAAGTCTAAACGGAAACCATAAATGAAGGAAAAAAAACAAATTGAGTGACATTAATGTAATTCTTATGAGTTATAACTGGGTTATATCTATCAAGGTCTAGTATGATTGTCTAGGGATTATGGTTTAGGAGGGATTTGGGGAGCAAATATCCCTAAATCCTAACTTGCATACCCTAAACCGTACAAGGGGTTTAAAAATTGAGTTGAATAAGAATGTTATACTCGCAGGGTTACATTTTGTTACATTGGTGTAATCAATCGGCCACCGAAAAAAAAATAAGAAATTTAAAAAAAAACGACATTGGGCCAATCAACTGACCATGGTAAAATTTGGGGCCTACCTAAACATGAGGCCAAATTAATGGCTGAAAGAAGTTACTTCTTGGGGCCAGTTGCAATAAAGACCTGAAGTTTATATACCGTTTTAACTCTAAATACTTAACAAACCCAAATTTCCATGCTTTCAACATGAAGCATCAAAATATAGCTGTAGAAAAGTATTGGACCAACAAATTTTATCATCATATTAAAGCAAGAGATCATGAGTTCAAATCCATATTCACAATATAAATGGACTTTCACATGCTAAGTTCTAATGGTAGAGAGAGACGCATGTGTAAGGGTTGTTAGCCTACATCCTAACAGCTTAAACTTTGGAAAAAGTGGTAAACCAACAAACTTTATCAATAACAATATCGATGAATTCATCCAATATGCTAGATATCCCACTAGAGATCAATATGGGTTGCTCTTAATGAAATAACAGATTAAAACTTCAACATTAAACATTAATCTTCACCTCATAGCGGTTCTTCTGATATTCATTCAGAAAATTTGAGGCAATAAATGTCCATGAAGCTCCAAACTTATCCTGAAACAAGAAAGTGAAATTTAGGGAAATAAATTTTTTTGACATGGATAAGAGAATAAAGCACAACAGAGTTTGGGGAATAAAATCATAAAGGTTGTCATAGTTCAGCTGCAACAGGTATATGTTAGGAAAACTAAAGTAAGGATGACTAGGAAAATTCAGTAACCTGTAAAAATTCCTGTAGAATATATGGGCAACTCAAACGATCAAAATCCCAAATGCCCTCTTTTTCAAGTTCTTCCTACAACAGAACAAAATACTTGTGTAAATTGACTATGAGAATGAAGAAAAATTATTGATGATAACAAGTCACAATGTTCTAGACATTATATTATCTTGCCAAGTGGTATTTTGACTAAGTTACAAGTCTACCTGGCTTAGAGGTATGGAAGGTCGAAATTTTCCAACAAGACCGGTCATAGCATGTTCTGGGAGCTCCCAGATACGAAAGAACCCCAATATATGATCAATCCTGTATGCGGTAAAGTATTTTGCCATCTGTCATATAAACACAGAAAAATCATGTTTATCTTACATAAAATCTCACAAAGAAGGACGCAATCATGCAACACAAACTAAGCTACAATCAAGATGGAACTACAGGAAGATCTATCCAGAAAAACCTGTGTCAAACGAGCACGCCACCATGCGTAGTTGTCTTTCGACATCTCCTCCCAATTGTAGGTTGGGAAACCCCAATTCTGCCCATTTTTATCAAAATAATCTGGAGGAGCTCCAGTAGCTGTGTTCATGCGAAACAGATTTGGATAGACCCAGGTATCCACACTGTTTCTGTCAACGCCAATAGGTAGGTCTCCTTTCAATATTACTCCTTTCTTTCTTGCATAATCTGCAGCTTCTGACAGCTGTAGTTCAAGGAAGCACCAAAGAGTTCAACAATGGATGCCTTCGTTTAACACAACATACAGATGAGGCTTGCAGTATAGACTGGAAACTACTTACTTGTACATGCAAATGAAATTGGATATAATAATGGAAGCAGATTATGCTATAGTGCAAGCTGTCTTTTGAGACGAGCTTCTCTAGCTGTCAAAAATAGAAAATTTGTTAGAGTTTTGATATATAATATAATTAGAACTCATATTTTTAACTGATTAGCAATATATACGAAAGGAAGTACGGTACAGTTCAATAAAAAAAGCCCAATTTCCCAATTCAACAGAAAGAACTGAAAGGGTGATCACCTTTTCTTTTGAAAAATGAGAAAACCGACCCCATTGGCTGTGATCTGATGTTTCAAAGAAGTCCCGCAGAAAACAGAAGGCCGCATAGGGTTTTAACCAATCCTATATCCAATCATTAATAGAATCAGAGAAGCTTAAAATCTCTATTTAAAAAAGGCAAATGAATGACTAATAAGACAGTTAAGCTGGAGGAAAAGAGAAGTTAGGGATTCTTGCAATATTATTATATTAGTGTGAGTAGAAGCAGAAAGTTCTGTAACCTGATTCTCAGAAAAAAATTTCTGGAAGGAACTGGAGTTAAGAATCAAATCCTTCTCTTGGGCAAAGATTTTCTTTGCGATTGAAAGTTTAGTAGACAAGGTAGCCTCATAATCAACATCCTACACAGATCCAAACAAAAATATATTAATTTCAAGACCTACTTGTATAGTTAGCGATGTAGACACTACCATCACCATCATAACTATGCCCATGAGAGTTGTTAACTAATTCTCATGTCATTAACAACAAAAAGAATTACCAAAGCTTACCAAATTTGGGTGAAACAAATATTCTTCAATAGTCATGAGCACTTTCTAGAAATAAGCCAATTATATCTAAATATTCACGCTCGATTACACAAGACCATCATCTTTTCATATCAGATCAAAGGATAACATTGAACACAAAAAAAAAACAAAAAAAAGAAAGATAAAGAGAATGAATAGATAACAAATTATTTGCATTTCATCATTAAACTATTTTTTATGATTCTCGTATCCACAGTGCATCTTATACAATTGTGGATGAAAAATAATATATCTATCCAGTAAGGATCTTTGAATGTTGAAGTTATGACCACGTGCAACTATGTAGGTCTTGTGTAGGACACTAGATTGGCTGGATTACTTTGGACTGGACTGCATTGCTAGAGTATTATTTTCCTATGTTTGGTGCCAGTATAGGCTTTGACTATTATCCAATTTAATTTAATGCTACTCTCATGGGAAAAGTTTACCCGTGTTCTGTTAGAAACCAACCACAAAAGCTTAAGGTGCAGGGGAATGAGCCAGCAATGTATATCAAGCCAACACTCTCCTTCACATGCTAACAGATCGGCACATCTGGCACATGGTGAGGCAGAAAAATGCAGACATACAAGAACACTAAAGTACATCGCACCATACACCATTAAATTAGCATATAAGAGGAGCATGGGAGTTTGGAGTTCTGATCATAGAACCTCCTGCAACTAAAGCTCTGATAACACATTAAATCAATGGGTACAACTCACCCTCTCGCAAGGTATCATTGATATAAACTGAATATTATTAGGCATTTATCCTAAATTACGCTCTAATTTATAGAGCTGATTACTAGAAGGATATAATATCAATCGGACCTTCGGTTTGAAATTGAAACGCAACACAAAGCAGATGAAAGAGTGTATGTGCTTCCAACAATTGTAAATAAGCAGAAGTCTGTACAGATTGTCTAATAAAATACTACTCATTCAAATGTAGAATTGTAGAATTCCTTAATGTCTTCTGTCCGGGATATTTAAGAAATACATATATTCTTTAAGGAACTACCTTGCCATCCAATTGTTCTTTTGCCTTCTGAATCTCCAGCTGTAAAAATTAAAAATTAAAAAATTAAAAAAATTGAGAATCAAGTGATGACAAAATTAAGATAAATGATATTTTTTTAGGGAAGCCAATTTAGCATCATTCAGAAAAGATAAAAGTTACTTTAGGTTTTGTTAGTAAACAAGAGGAAAAGATTTATAAAGATCACCTTGATATCCTCGGATATATTTTCTGAAAGTGCCTGTACTCTCAGGTATAAAGGATGCAATGCAAATACAGAAAGTGAGCTGCATGATAAGCAATGGAGGCCAAAGTTTAAATGAGATCACACTTTCAAATATATAAGAACCATAAAAAGGTTGCATTTTGGTGCGGATTTTAGTGTTTAAACATGAGTCGAAGACAACAAGACAGTTTTATACTCTTTTCGAAAAGGAAAGGAAAAAAAGGCAGTTTTATACTCCCATGTAATTTCCCCGTCCTTCTTCCTACTATCCATCCTCCCTTCAAGATGTAGTTTTGGTCTCCCATTAAGGAAGCCAGACAAGATGGAACTAGCTGATGGAAATTGCTTTTCCATGCGAATTATATTCAATACAACAAGAAGGCTTTTCCCTTTTATGGTATTGAGTTAAATTTTAGTTGATCATTGCCAAAATATGAGCTTAAGAATGTACAAATCATCCAGCTAAAAGTGGCAAACAGCCGATAATCTGTCCTCTATTTTTTTTGGGTCAAAAATCAGTCCTCTATATAGTTTTTAGCCAGTTTTACACATCAAATTTACATTGACCTCCAAGGAATAGCCAAGAGCATCAGGGAAGATGCAACAGATTTATAGTAATACGATAATTAGGTGTCAAATACCTGTAGGGATATGAATCCCACCACATTCCATGCACAGAAGTATCATTAATGGGTAAAAGCTGAACCAAATGAAAGCCAGACTCTCCAGCCCAGTCAACAAATAATTTCAGGTCAAGAAACTCTCCAACTCCAAGATCAGCTTCTGATCTAACAGAAAACATTGGGATAGCAACACCAGCACCCCTCCAAGGCATTTCCTAACAAAACCAATAAAAAGATTACAATCATAACAGAGTTTGCAACATAACACTGTTTCATATATTTACCATTATGCAACAGAATGTTTACTTAAACATATTTTATGGTAAATTAACTAAAGTTCACTAGCTTACTCGCAACATGCCATCCGAAAGGCAAATGTATCTTGGTTGAGTATTTGAGGAGTCAAGCACGATGTCACGGTTTGGACCAGTTTCCGGAGAAAAGATTCCTCCTTTGCCATATTTACAGTACTTATATGTAGAACATTTGTTAAGGAATGGAGAGAGATAGGGTCTAACAAAAGCCAGAAGACATTAATAACTAGGACACCTAAATTGTTCGAGATTAAAGCTTCAACAAGGATATTTTATTGGGAAGTCGCCCTTCGGCAACACACAGTCAGCATGCCAAATTGATTCACCTGAATAGCTTAGTTTAAGCCCATTCTGAACATTCCATTGTCCCAATTTTAAGGTATTACCAATAATGTAAATCTGCAAAAACCAAACTTTGTAAATGCTACCAACTATAATATTAATAAGCATAACTGCAGTTAAATCTGAATGATTCACTAGAGAAAAAGGGACAGTTACCGATGTTTCTTCCTCTATATTTGGACAGCTAATTTTGAAATGGACAAGAACAGAATCTGTTCACAATGGGAAGGCACATAGCACATGACTTTAGCTTAAAAGAAAGAGGAAGAGAGAGAGAGAGAGAGAGATGAGAGAGAGAGAGAGAGAGAGAGAGAGAGATTTGCAAATGTAATGCTACATTAGCAGTAACCAAAAAGTTCAATTTGAGTACAATTACCTTCCTGGTCCAATGTACTCCGAATGACTCCTAGAGGTGTCTCAATGTCCAAACTCAGCTTCCGACGAAAAATGACGTCTTTAAAGGCACTTTTAAGAGGAAGTGCATCGGAACCAACCTGGATACCATGAGGATAGAACTTTTAGATAAAGTTGTTTATAAAATTAAGTATAATTCAGTCTGAGTATTCTAGCAACCGTAGGAAATCAACTAACTGAAAAAGAGAATAGTATTAAAACATACTGATCAGGCCTAATATGAAATCTTTTAAGTTTTTAATTGGAGCTTGAAAGGCTAGAAAAATAAAATTCTGAAACAAAAGAAGAAAAAGAAAAAGAAAATAACAAGAAACCAAAGGCATAAATTTCGAATCCATAACTTCTGGTGGAACATTATAAGATTCTAAATTTTTATCTTTTTCTTTCTTCAGTCACAGTGATAAAGGCTGCTGTCACAAAAAAGAGAATTATACTATAACATTCTCGAAATCCCAACATCCTATAAGCTTGGAACTGCAGTCTACAACATTCCCGTCATAAAGATGGAAATCAGGCATCAGCAGAATCCAATAAAAGTTATGCCAGTAAAAGCAATTAGTGCCAATGATAAGAAAAAGAACCCTTAAAATGATAATAACCCAAAAAGGAGAGAACGAGAGAACAAAAGTAGCACCTGCCAAAGGTCATGGAGCTCCACCACCTCTCCATCTTGGATCCCCTCAGGCAATAACACTTTACGCTTCTCTCCCATCTCCCATCTCAAAACATTTCTATTATCATCCACCACATAGTAGCTGTACTCACATTTGAATCCTTTCGGAACAGGGACAGTCCCAAACCATATGAGCTCATCACCATGATGAACAGGGCTCAATAACAGACCCTTCTTCAGATTCCATGAACCAAGGACCGGTTCAGAGCCGCATACGAGCAGGCTCTGGCCCCAGTGAGTAGAATATGGTATTCTGAAACTCACATGCACTGACTTCGTAGATTTGGTTCCGGATAACAATCCCAATTCCACCATTTTCTTGAAAATTTGATCAAACCCAGATGAAATATCTCAATTTCTGGTCATACGCAATTGTAATTTGTTAGAGTACATAGAGAAAACATTCCCAAAGAACATAAATAAACCAAAAAAAAAAAAAAAGCGAACTTCTAATTCTGAGGATTGAGATTCTCTTTGGTTGCTGGGAACATGTAACTAGAAAAAGTAAAGCAAACAACATTAAGAGCTCAAAACATTGACTTTCTTATCTTTTCCTCCATTTCTTCAGCAGCCAAAGAGTGGGAGAAAGAGACTTGAGGTGAGTGATAAAGACGCATGAACCAAATGCCATTATAATAAATAAACCTTAAAAAAGCAGTGAAATTTACGAAACCCAGAAAGCAAATTGTCTAGGACTCGGCGGATTGATTCATAATTCCACAGTTTCCCGAGAAAATTAAGAGAACCCAGATAAAATAATGGACATTCAATTCAACCTTAATGAAAAAAATTAAATAAAATTTTAAAAACAAAATTAATTTGAGGCGATGTCCACCTTCACAGAAACCGAAAGCTGTTTGTTTCCTTCCACGTTTGCTCAAAGCAATGGAGAGAGCATATGAACGAGAAAACTGGCACTTGCCAAGCAAAAACAATATAAAAATCTGAGAGTGTTGTTTGTTTGATTCGAAGAACCAAAAGAGCAGAGGAAACAAACAAATGCCTCTCACTGTCACGTCAAACAGATTTTTTTTTCTTCTACCAACGAACGTAAGGGAAGAAACACAGATTTTTTTTAATATTATTTATTTCTTATGCTTTTGTTTTCTGTGTGTTGTGAAATTGGTTATGAATGATATTATGATGAGATCCAGTCTTTTTGACAAAGAAGAAGGCAAATGCAATGCTGCTATCACCAGAGAGTGACACGAGGCAGTTGGTTTTCACGAGAAGGAAAATTTTAGATTATCACATTTGCCAGATGGAAAGTGTCTTCTATGCGATTAGAAAGTTCTAATCATACTGTTTGACGATAAATAAATAAAAAATTCTTAGACTAATTTTACAACTAATTCGATTAGTATCTGTTTGGGGCGAAAATGTAAAAAAACATGTTAAGGGAAAGCCCAGATCATGGCTAGCCCAAAAGTTTTGACTCTTCAAAGTAAAAGCCATTATCCACATTTAAGTGGTTGTTATCAGCAAATGACCTACTAGTATAGTGATTTGGAGCAATTGTTTTTTTAGGAAATGTCCTATGTTTGAGTCCTAATATACGTGTAATGTATGTGAGTTTAGGCACCCCTTTCAATAGGAAATGTATTTTATTTTATTTTTTAAATAACAACAAAAGTGGTACTGACAGCATACTCTCAACCATCCCTTCACCAAGCATTTAGATTCAAGAACCAAGGAGCTTATATATACTAGCAAAGCACAACTCTCACAACACATAGCTTTTCTCCCGTAAAAGGACTTCAGACTCGATCAACACTTGATCTCATTAAACTCAACTACTTTCCTTTGTATTAGGATTCCCAGTTGACAACTCATGAGTTATCTGTTAAGTTTATTGTCCTATCAATATTTGGTATGATTCCTAGTTGCTAGGTTAGTTTTTGTTAAAAATCTTTGACAATTGTGTTGGCACCAAAACTGAACAGATAGAGATGAGTGCAACTTACAAGTGATATGGATGATCAAGAGATCGATTGAGTGTTGGATGCAGATTCTTCATGTCCTCAGATGCTGATCCTGAATGGAAGGAAGACGAGACTCGTGAGGTCTATAGAACCGGTGTGGAACCAGCCTAAGAACCTCCGATGCCAAAGTAAGTTTGTTTTCTAAGAGCTTTCGCTGTTGACAATATATTAGTATAAAAGTCAAGCTGAAAAGTCTTACCCCTGTATTGTAGTGAAGGGGCCTATTTATAGAGGGCATTTTGTATGCTCTTAGTACTTAATTTCGATATGGGACTCGTGGGAGGGCCCTATGAAGTTGACACGAGTCTTTAGATATTTCGGGCGAGTGCTTCGAGGTTGATTTTGCAGAATCGGTAGGGAATATCGATTGTAGACTGTGCTGGGCCTGTAGCGACATTTTGCTGCTTTGAGACAATACCATCGGTAGCCGATGCTGATTGTTCGGAGCCTTGGGCACTTGGGAGTTTAAGTGATCTACGTGTCAATGGATGAGTGGAGGATCAGGTATGGTACAAACAAATTGTTTTCTAGTTTTTATTTAAAATGAAAAACAATTTTATTCTTATCTCGTTTAGAATAAAAAGTTTAGTTTCTTTTCATTTTTGCTTCAAGTACACATGCTGCTTCATTAAACCAAGAACATGATTCTCAACAATACACATGTTTGTTTTCACGTTCAAACTAAGAACATCCTGCTCAACATGAGTATTTGGTAAGTGTCATTCATGAAGTTTGAGAAGATTAGATGCAACGAAGATATTCACATGAAGCGTTTGCTTGTGTAACATATGTGATGAAAAATGACAAATGAAATTGAGGGTTAAATACTTTTTCGGTCATTGGATTTTACACGAAAATTTGGTTACCAAGAAAAAAATTTAGTCAAATAGGTCACTGTGTTTTCCAAAATTTACAATTTAAAAACATTTCGTTAAGTGCAGTTTCTATTTTTATTTTTTAGGAAGCACTTCAGTCTTCTCCCTCTAACTGAACGAGTTAGGGTGTATTGTGCCATTAGGGTTTAACAATTGGGGAAAATATTAGGGTGAAATTGAAATTGTAAGGTATAAGGAAAATCAAAAAGCCAAACCAAATTAAAATGAAATCAACAACTTACCAATATATTTTGGTGCTCTATCATCTTGATTACATCTCCTTGTCATCCGAAGTCACAATATGGTTCTCACTCAATCGATTCAGGCTTCAATGTAGCATCTAATTCGTGACCTTATACCTCACAATTATGATTTCAACCCAAGATTTCTCCCAACTTGTTAAATGCTAATAGCACAATATACCTATAACTCGTTGAGTTAGAGGAAGAAGATTGAACGTGCTTCCTAGAAAAATAAAAATAAAAACCGCACTTAACGGAAGATAACGAAATATCTATAAATTGTAAATTTTGGGAAATACAGTAACCAATTGGCTAAAAAAAATTCTTAGTGACCAAATTGACATTTTATATCCCTATCTGATCTTTGTATATCTCTCCCCTCTGTATCCCTGTCTATTTGACTGCACGCTCTCTCTCCCTTTCTCCCTCATCCAACTTTGACCCAACTCTCCCGCACACCCCCGACCACAGATCCCCTCCCATCCACCCCAAACTCCTATCCCCCCCGTTCCAACCCACCACCACATACACCCGTCAGCCCGACCTTCTCATCTTTCTACATGATAATTTTCCATAAAAATAGTGGGTGCCGACTGAAGGAAGAAGATGGTTGTTTGGGTGTCTTGAGAAGGTTTTTGACAAATCAAAGTGTTCGGTCTTTAATGGAGGTGGTTATTTTTCTTTGGGTGGGAGCATATGGTGCTTTTGATGGTGGTAGCTTTTCAATTCTTAAGATAGGAGGGAAATTGGCTTCTAAGTTCTTTTAAGAGAAAAAAAAAAAAAAAAAGGGAAGGGGCAACACAATTTTGCCCACGTGAAGGCCAAGCCAGTCAAGGAGATAACGCGCCCAGGTCTCTTATGCTCTCTCAAGCCCGTATCTCTTCTTCAACCCACCATGCATTAATACAAGCATTTGTGAATCATTCCACACAAACCATGCAACTCAAGCATCTCACTTGGTACAAACATTTCAAGCAAACCAAACCAGATATCACAATATCAAGCTTCTCAAGCAATACAGTCATCATAAAAATGGCAATGTTAGAACTTGGCAGTTCTAGCTGCTGGAAGCACAGAGAAGAAGCCATGCTATCACCATATCATGCCAAATTGTCACCATCGCAACAAAGGGATATCCTAAGTTCACCACGCCATGCAATGACCTAAACAAATACTCAGAAGGCCACACTGCAATAGTTTTTGCAGCTCATGCCAATCAAATCTTTTTCTGATGATTATGGTGCACTTGGCGGCTGAGGAAGGAATTCATTGCAATCACCACCAACAATTCCAAAACCCCAATAACCAAGATTCAAGCCAAGCAAAACATGGGAGATAATGATGCGTTGTACGAGGTGCTCTTGGAAAATAGCACAAGCTCTATATTCATACTGCCAGAAGAGTGAACCCTCATGCCAGACCAAGCTATATCTTGATTCAACTCAACCATTAGATTATCCACGTCCTCATAGCAAATCCAAGCTAATCATGCCAAGCCAAGTCACGTTCTTCCAGCACCTACTCCATAAGCGAAGAATTTCCAGCACCTATTCCATGCCAAACAAAACATTTTCTAGCACCTGCCTTATTTCAAACATCCTTCCAGCACGTGCCAATGCCAAGCATCCAAGCATACAAGCCCAAGCCAAGCGTATATTTGATCGGTTCATAATTGTATATCATTTTGTACCCTTCTAGCTTATGATTTGGTTATGTTTTTGAGTTAAACTTGTGCTTTTAATCCTTTTTGTGTTTATCTTTCAGTTCATTGAGCTTTAGGTAATAATGATGGCTTTAGAGAACATAATTCATGCAATTCAAGCATGTTAAGGCCTAATTTGGATGAATGGATGAAGAGCTTAAAGACAAACTCATTTTGGCTACAGCCCCCTGCCAGTCCAGTTCCGTAGGTCATATTGCAAGCTTTGTTTCAACAACCTACATAGCTCGAATGAGGCCACATTCTTCATGAAAGTTGTTCCAATTGGTGTGTACTATAACATATCCAAAATTCAGCCCCATTGGATAAATCTGGAGTCCGTTACCTAGCAAACACGGAACCATGCTCAGGATGGATCTTATCAGCGCGGAAAATGAGTTAGCAATTTGTTTCGGCCTTAACTTCTTCCTCCGACCTTGGATTGGCCCAAATAACATATGGCT
Source organism: Prunus avium (assembly GCF_965620075.1). Lineage (NCBI taxonomy): Eukaryota > Viridiplantae > Streptophyta > Magnoliopsida > Rosales > Rosaceae > Prunus > Prunus avium. Next base: position 5,699,736 of record NC_142290.1, read on the forward strand.
GGAAAGAAGACATTCTGAACTTCAATTTAGAGTGCTTAAAGTCCTAATTTGATTAAGAGAAGCCCAAGTTGTAAGCCCTTGAAGTTGCTGGTCATGCTGACCTTAGCATGTGCTGGTTGGATGCTTGGTCATGGTGAGCTAGGTATGAGCTATCATTTCTGGTTGGAAGCTTGGTCATGGTGACATGAAGATGAGCTAGGGCTGCTGGTGGGATCTATTGGTGAAGTGCATCAACCAATTCAAGATTTTCTAATACAAGTGCATCACCCAATTTAGATTTTCTAATACAAGTGCATCAACCATTTCAGATTTTATAAAACAAGTGTTGTATGCATTAGCCATATTGAATTCAGATTTTCACTTCCCCTAGGCCTATAAATAGGGAAGTTCTCTAAGCTTGTAAACACACCCCAAGGGGGGGAGCTCTCAAACACTTCTCTAGAGCTCCCTTCCCTTCTCTCCCTCAAATTCTCTTAATTTTGCTTTCTAGTTCTCAATTCTAGCTTTCCTTTTGCTTCTTAGTTGTAGTTTATTTTTCTTTGTAATGTAAATTCTTTTCTTAAGTTTTCAAATTGAATTAGTTTCCAAGTTTCAATTATGGTTTTTGTTCTTATTCATTATGCTTATAAGTTAATATGCTAGTTTGAATGATTGATCACCATTTAGGCTTGCATGTTAGCTATCTTGGTTTGAATTAAGAGTATACACCATGCTTTAATTCGAATTGAACTATGAATAGGAAGAGTATGTATGGACATTCGACAACAGGGATTAGATACATGCTTGGTTGTTTAAATTGTTCTTCTATGCTTAATGGGTTCCTAATGCTTAATTTTAGGTTAGACAACAAATGATCAAATTAGGGAATTAGGAACACAAGGTTATGACCACACACCATGGCTTAATCATACTTTAGCTAGAATCAATCCGTTAATCTAATTGAACTTGGGAACTTATTTGCTTGAGGTATTTCCTTTTTCTTGTTTTATTTATTTCTTTTTTACATTTCTGTTTTGTGTAGGAGAAATGAATGGGATCATTCAATCACCAATCCTCGTGGGATCGACCTCGCACTTACATACGCTATACTACCGAACGGCTCGTGCACTTGCGAGTATCACAAGTTGAGGATGCAGCTTAATCCATTTTGGTGCAGCTGTATCTACACAACAACATGCCAATGCCAAGCTTCCAAGCATACAAGCACAAGCCAAGCGTACATGCCAATGCCAAGCATCCAAGCATACAAGCACAAGCCAAGCGTACATGCCAATACCAAGCATCCAAGCATACAAGCCCGAGCCAAGCGTACATGCCAATGCCAAGCATCCAAGCATACAAGCCCGAGCCAAGCGTACATGCCAATGCCAAGCATCCAAGCACACAATAATGCAAAATCAAGCCTCTCTAGTCACTTAAGCAAATAAGTCATGCAAGCTAAGCTAATCCACCAAGCATTTTCTTCTCTGTCATGCCACAAAATGGGCAAACTCTTGGTAACTCTAGTAAGTGACCTCCAAAATTACAGTGTCTAGGAAATTTCTTTAAGGCAACACCCTCAGTGTTTAAGAAGGATTGGGTTTTAAGCGGGACCATTGCGACCCCTCCAACCTTCCCGGAAAAGACCTGGCTGTAATTTCAGAGACCCTTAACTGGTCATCCTTGAGTCACTCCTAAACCCATGCCATGCCATGCCATGCCACTACTGCGATTTATTTTGGGCTGGAATTTGATTATTTGGGCCATTTCAACACACATTCATGGCCCCAATAATCAAGGGGGCTAATGTTGAGGCCCAAAAAATCCAAGGCTAGGCCCAAATATAATCTCAGCCCGATGCTATACCTTATCGAGAAGAAACCCGATTTGGGCACGCGAAAGTTCGTCATATGCCCTTGCACACATGCCATGCCAAGCAAATAAGCAACACGCCACGCTACAAGCTTAAGTGGGCCCAAGCCACGCGAATGCCTGGGGCTTGCTGAGCGGGTTGTGGTATGGATGGTTACGAGTATTCACGAGGCCCATTGATGATCCAAGGAGTGGAAGTTTTGGGCTGCTTGGGAGCACCAAAACTCAAGCCCATTCCTTGAGCCCAAACATATGGGTAAGCATGAGAGAGAAAACCCAATAGCCCATCACCTTAAGAAAAAGCCCACAACACTTGAAGAAATCCCACATCAGCCAAAACTTCCAGCTGCTTGAGCAAACTCACAAGCTGCTGGAAACAAAACAGCCCAACGTCTTATATCCAACATCGTGGAAATATCCAGCATCTTTCTTAAAACCAGATCGAAGCCAAACCACTAAAACCAAGCAAAACCATGTGCTGATGGAATCACCTTTTGACCAGCACCCTTACCCATTCTTTCCTCTTCAAGCTTTGGTGAGAAAACAAGAAACAAAAGTGGGCGGCTCCTCACCCACATGGAGAAGTCCAGCTGCCTTAGGACCTTGGAACCCCAAAAAGCTGCGTGCCTATGGGTTCAAGCTAGGGAAATTTCACCAAACAAGAGTAAATGGAAGAAAGAGAGGAAAAGGGGAGAGGGTGGCTTGACAAAATTAAGGTTTTCAACGCCTATAAAAGGAGGCACTTTCTTCCCAACAAAAGACACAACAAACCGATCGAAGGCAAGCATCCCCCCTGGAATCCTTCAATTTCATGCTTTATTCTTCCATCTTCCTCCTTTCTCTCTCTCAAAACCCACATCCAGAGAGAGCAAGCATCATCTCTCATCTCTGGAACCCTCCGATTTCAAGCCTTGTTCTTCCATTGCTTCTCATTTTCTCTTCTGTCAAATCGCCCAGGAGCTTGACGAAGCTTTCGTCAAGCTGCTGGAAATATGCTAAAACCACCCATGCTTTCATCTTCTTCCTCGCTCTCTCTCTCATAACACATATCCAGAGAGCAAGCTTCCCTCTCATCTTCAAAACCTAGCAATTTCGTGCACTATTCATCATTCTTCCCCATTTTCCCTCTTGGCAGAACTATTCTAGTACTTGACAGAACTTTCATCAAGCTGCCGGAAACTTGCTCAAGCTACTCGTTTCTCTTCCTCATCTCTTCCACTCCCTCCTCAACAAATCCTCCCAAAAACTCTCTCTTCCCCTTACTTCGAGCCTATGTTTCTCATAGGAAACTCAAGCCTTCTCTCTCTCATGCTAAACTCACGAATGCTTAGCTCCCATGCCACAAGCTTCTCATGCCAAGCCTAAATATTTATCTGCAAGCAATTGTCTTTTTTGTTGGTGAAGATAACCAAGGTGTTTCCTAAGGCTCCGCTACCCTTTCGAAGCACACTTGGGGTTTGATTCTCGAACTCAAACACAAGGGGCGATTCCAGCCATTTGCACCTTACAGCAGCCCAGGCCCATTCGTGCTGCTGGAACGAAAAAGCCCCTACAATTATATAGCGAGCTGGCAAACACTGTGAGTGTAGAAAATATGTAGTAATTAATGAAAGAAGATTAAACACACCATAATCATTTATATATAATGAATTACTACAACTAATTAGTTAGGTGAGTTGTTGAATGGTGGGCAAGTGCTGTAAGTTGAAACGTGGGGGGGAGTAGTTCAAAAGTAGAAACTTGAAAAAGAATGGTCATGTGAATTTTTATTTTTTATTTTTGGATGAAGATCATGTGAAAATTTGTTTCTTGCAAAAAGAATTCAAAACAAAACCATGTATATATATATATATAGTTTAGCATATTTTCACAAAGACATAAGTGATATGGTGGTTAAGGTGTTGAAGGAGTAAAATTGGGAGGGTTCGAATCCCCTTGGTGTTTTTTAATATACAAATTTATTCTAGATTGCAGACATTTTAAAAGATGTTATAAATACTACACGAAGCAACTCTAATCACAAACCCATCTTCAGCGAGTTGGTTAAGGCGCTGGGTTTGGTGCGTAGCTGAAGAGGTTCGAATCCCTCTATGCGCAAATGGTGAGTTTTCAACATTTTCATGTAGTACAATAATATTTTATGTCATTACATGTTTAGCTATATTGGTTTCAGGTGAAGAGAAATTGGCTTAGGGAGACAAGCAAACGTGACATCCTCCAACAATATTCCATTTTGCAGTTTATGTATATTAGTATAATGAATTAATTATACTATTTCCAATTGATGTTGAGAACCCACCGAAAAATGGGTGGAAAAAGTTGCACAAAACCAAACTTATATACCTTAGGTTAATAATATATTGGTATATGGATATTAGTGAAACCATGATTGCCAGAAGCAATCACTGTCCATTTATTATATATGGTTCACATTTATAAGGAAAGATAATATTGGTTAAACTCCATGTGCGAGCTGAAATAAAAAGGAACTTAAGACCCGAAGATCTTGATCCTTAATATAACTAATGAAGGGCTAGAAGTCCCTAATTTCATGTAAATCTAAAAAAAGGCCAGAAGATCCTTTTATATTAAGTGGCGATTTTATCCCCACATTTATTTATTCTTATTTATAGTATGGAGTAGAATTAGTACCCATACAAGCACATTTATTTTATCGTACATTTATTTTTATTTAAAGTATGGTGCGGAATTAACGCCCATACAGCAAGCAATTTACTTTATGAATTTATTTTACTGCACATTTATTTTTATTTAAAGTGTGGTGCGGGTTTATCGTCCATACAAGTAATATTTATTTTGAGAATTTATTTTACAAGTTCATTATGATGAATTGTATATCATGCAAGAAATTGGAACCTGACGTTCCTTGATCCCCATCATACTACATTAAGAACCTGAAGATCTTTAATAATAAAATAAAATGAGAGCTGGCAGTCTCTTTGGAATTATATTTGTGAAAATATGATTGGACCCAAAAATCATTGACATGTAAACTAGGACCTGAAGCTCCTTGCATGAATAGTAAATATACTGGCAAATGTATTATACATGAATAGTAATCATTTTTGGGTGAACCATTACTATATACAAAAGGGGACCTGTAGTTCCTTAAACTCATAAAAGAGCAATTAAATGAGATGCCAGAAGTTCCTCATAACATGGATAATTATGAAAGAGTCTGAAGTCCCGAAATGTGAACATGAAATTCCAAGGATGTCCATATATGATTTTGGCCTGAAGATCAGAATCTAAACAATGTCAAAGAACTTAAAGGTTCTAACAATTAATGGATAAACCTTGAGGTATCATTGCAAGAAATCACATACCACATGTTTCTTTGGTATAAGAAGTTGATGAATTTAGCAAAGAATGATTTTGCCACAATCAACACCCCACAGGATGAATTAAAACTCCCCATATTTTGGTATGAAATATGACCTGAGCTGGACGCTCATGGATCTCAATATTTCATAAATCCTCAAAAGTTTTGAGTGCATCCACACAAGTGTCCACATGTTTGAACTTGGAGTTCATATGATTTAAAGGCTTAAGTGGATACTATGAAAATTGGAACTTGAAGTTCTATATTACAAAGGAGAATTATTACATACTCAGAGTTGCTAAAATATTTAAATGCCTAATATTTGGGCATCTATAGGAGAATCCTTGTGTTCCTCATTCTCCTCATGAACTTGCAACACAGAAACAAGTTCTTCTAAATCTTTATTACTTTTCTCCAGTCTTCTAAGTCTTTGATTAGCCTCAGTCAGCCTTCTACGCAGTATTATGAGTTGAGATCTAAGTGCCTGCACCTCTTGTGCTCTGGCCAGCAGTCGTTGTCCCAAGTTGGTCACTGATGCAGCATACTGCATGCCGGCGACCAGAGAGTCATTGACAACATCACTATCTGATCTCAGTGCTAACACTATTTGCTCCTTGGGAGCAGTATTCAAATCAAAATTATTTTGAGGATAGGAAGACATTTTTGAGGAGAAGATGTGGAAATAAACCACTTAAGTAATGGCAGAAAGTAGGAAACGTATTCTACTGATGAACCGTGCATTGTAAGCATCATATATATAAGTGAGTAACTGACAACCATCCATATAATTAGACTTCTTGTTCCACAAAATCTATTCTGCCCACTCAAGCTTGTCAACCATGATAAGGTATTCGATCCGACCTTTGAGATATTTTTATGTATAAAAAGGATTCAATTCTTATCGTTTTACTCTTTGCATAAATTCCGGATTGTCTTATTGAGAATTTTATGAAAAGTAATCTTATTGATTAGAGACTAACGTATGGTTTACATTTAAGCTACCTATTTTATTTCTGCTATATATATTCCCTACTATTAGACAGTTTCAAAATACCCTTTGTTGTTGCTTTCTAAACAAAGGATGAGATATCAACCTGAGTTCTCTCAACAGTACTTAGCATGCTCAGGAATCCTACAGATTTCCTTGGAAGCAAGATTATCTTTGATCAAGACCTTCAGAAGCAAGATTATCTTTGATCATGATCCACTACTCTATTAAAGTAGTTGTTTGATCATGAATCAACCTCGTTCACCGGGCTTCTGGGTCAAATTATGATAGAAGAGAGGAATAAGAGATCCACATGCTTCATGGATCAGAATATGGAACATGGTATGTTCCGATCTAAACATATATGCCTCTCTCACATATGATAGAAGAGGAAAATCCATATGCTTCATGGATCAGAATATGGATGATATATCATCAGAACATGAAGCATGGTACGTTTCCATCATAACATGAATCTCTCCAGTATATTTCATGTTCTTCATGTAACCTCTCTACATCCTAATGATCAAAGGAAATTTGTAAGCCTCACACTTTTTATAGATTGTTGTGAGTTTGCTTTTACATTATAAGCATTTTCCCTATCACTTGTCATTGAGAACCAGAGATTCTCTGATAAATTTCACATCACTTGTCATTGAGAACCAGAAGTTTCAACTATTTATTTCACATCAGTTTAATTATTATCTTACTTTTAGAAAGTTGTTCTTAATCATGTTCTTTTGAATCACCTCTTGATACAATGATCATATTAAGCAAACCTGAAGATTCTGCACTATGTTACCTTGTTTATTTTATATGCATCTTTGTCTCTGAAGGACACTACTAATGACACACTTGGTATCATTTTGATGAGGAAAAATTCCCGTCGTTAGGGGGAGAATTGGTTGTTCCTGAAAGAACAAAGAACGACGTGAATGATTATGGAATATGTTTATAACAAATTGGCATAAAAGATAAATGCTAGAAGCATATTAAGACAGAAAAAGACTATAAGTCAAATGCCAGAAGTTCAAGCACATACAAACGCATAGTAATTGACTACTAATGAGTAATATGTTGGATGCCTGAAGCATGACAGATAAAGATGTCGGATGCTTGAAGCATGACAGATAAACATGTCGGATGCCTGAAGCATGACATATCTATAGGTTCCAAACTCCTCAGAAGTGGAGATTAATTGCAAAGTTTAAGCCCTATTTAAAATAACGCTCTAGAAGAGGTTATGATCCACATTCTATAAGTTCTATATCTTAGAAGAGATATTTGTACATGAAGTGACAATGAAAGCCTTTAAAATGGCACTGGTACCAGAAAATAATGAAAGCAATGAGATGCTTATAAATTATGCATGCGCATGCACATGAGAATTGTGGGATCACGAATTGATGATAAATTGGTTTATAGTACGTACTTAAAGTTATCAAGGGCTATACATAATGATATTGCACCACTTGTTATAATTGTCGACAAATGTAAATAAAGATTGGCCAACTGGAAGAGGCAGTCCAGTACAGTTGAAAATTTCCTGAAAAAAGTGCAATGATTGAACCTATAGATAAAAACACCAAAAGGATATGAAAATGTACATGTTGTAAATTGGTGTTTAAAATGAAGTGAAATAAATCACTTGACGATGTGGCACAACGTTTCCCAGTAAAGACATGGGATTATGATGGTAAACATATGCAGCTATGTTATGCATATTTATGGAAAATTCATGTGTATGAAAATTCCTGAAGAATTCAAAATGCCTGAAGCAAATGATTTAAAAATATGATGGCTTGTAATGATCATTGTGTGGATTAAAGTATTATGGAAGAATATGGTATAATCGACTTAATGAATATCTAAGGAGATATATATAAATAATCCAAATTTTGGAAATGAGTTTACCATCATTGCAGTATATATATAAAGAATTTTATTAGAACTCTTGAAGAGTTTACAAAGGCTTCCCCTGATTTAATAAAGGAATTTGAAATGAGAAATCTATAAAGATTATAAAGTGTATAAAACATATCGCCAGAAGAAATTTTCCTGAAGAATACAAAGGAATAAATTCTAAGAGATATAACGTGCCATGCAATATATAAATTGCACAAAGAAATCTAGAAGAAGAGAAAAGAGCCCGAAGCTTAGTATAGAGCCTGACGCTCAGTGTAGAGCCTGACGCTCAGTGTAGAGCCTGAAGCTCAGTGTAAGTACTCAATTAACTTGAAATGAATAAATTGCCTCAGAGAGTACTTTGATTGAATTCGAATTCAAAACGTTGCAACGTATCCAAATGTTTAAAGTTATGAGAATTAGACTCTCGAAGAGCTTATGAAGAATAGCATATGCAATTGCACAAGAATATGTATGAATAAGTGATTATACCATAGAAATGTTTAATATTCTTATCATTATAAGTATGAGCTCATAGTTTGTTTTTTTAAGAGTTATTATTCAAGCCATTGTATGTAGTAAAATATTTATAGTCTAGATATTGTTATATTATTCTAACTTCGACAGGGATTAAATAAATGAAGACACACATACATCCTCCAATGATGCTCCAAGAGCAAGTTTTATACATGCATTACTAAAGCTCATCCATTTTAAGGACAAGTTTCATTTTGCGAAGCCAACCCGGATAGTTCGTGCCATCAAGGATGTAATTGTTAAGTATCGATGAGATTGGGTTTTTAACGGCCATTTGAAATTCTGCAACAACGTAAACAAATTTTAATTTAGATTAATCTTCTACCAAAAACTTAGGGTCTTTAAGTCATGATGGTAGCTCCCACTATTTTTGGCAAATTTCATATCCCTCTTGAAATCCGAGAGTTTCCATTGAAACTCTTAGTGGGGATGGGAGTCTCAATTTCATATAGTTTTCCTCAACCTAACAGTTTGTTGGATTGCTATCTTACTAATGAGAGGATACTCTTATCCAATCACATCATTCATGTGAATACCCATCACTATGGCCTCTAGAGAACTAGACCTCAACCTAACAGTTTGTTGGTTTCGTTCGTCTTAGTTAAGTTATTCCCACCATGCTTGTGGGTATAGGGTTTCAAGCATGACCTCAACCTAACGATTTGTTGGCCACACTCGTTATCTATCCGCACTACATCAAGTATGTGTAATAGGCTTCCCTTGGATGGTTACAAGTACTGGATGTTGCCTCACTGAGGTACAACAAAGTGTAAATGTGCCACCCAATAAGAGACTACCATGGTGGAAGGCCACAAAATAGCATTCAAAATGCCATTTCGCTTATCAACTTAATATTGCTTTGAGGGTAGTTAATTTGGTCTCATTTTAATCTAATTTTAATCCTGTTAAAATTACCTATCTAATCTCATTAAATGGTTCCCAATGCAACATATTAGTAGCACATAATACTCCCACTAAATATTTTAGAAACCATTTGCTTAAGATAGCGAGAATACATGGTGCTACTAATTTGTTAATTATTGTCATTACCGAACATTCAAATTGCATTGGGCTTATAGGATGATTATGGACTTTCTTGTTGATCCAACACGAGCCACCATGTTGGATCATGGTCTTGGAAGGTGATTCATTTTAATTACGCGCGCATAAAAAATAAATTAGGCATGAAAGCCATTTCATTATTACATAGCCAAATAAATTAGGCATGAAAGCCATTTCATTATTACATAGCCAATCAAAATCGAATACATATCCAATAAGCGGCCAATCACATAGCTCAATTGTTTGGTCTAAGTCCATAACCATCCTTTAATTATTTAAACGCTTTAAACAATTAAACTAGCAATGTAAATACATGCTCTTGGGTTGCATACATATGTGGGTTTAATTCAAGTGGTAACCATATTCAAAATAAATTTACCATGGAGTGAAAACGTTTTACTACAATAGCAAAAGTAATTGTGGAAATCTTTTGGACATAGTTACATTTATCATATATTGCAAGTCCAAAATTATTCATCAATTAATAATGGATCCAAAGTTGATCCACTAGGGTGTGGGGTTAATGCATGCATTTGTTTAACACAAAATGGTGATCATGATTATTCCAACAAGGTGAATAATCATGAATGTGACTAGGTAGGCCAACCACACTCACCAAAGTAATCAAAATTAATTTTAGTGTGGTAGGTAAATAAATAGTGATATGAATAAAATGATCAACTTTTGTATTTTATATCAAATCATCATAATATAAATCTAGATAGCCCCACACACTCACCAAAGTAATCTTATTAATTTTAGTGTGGTGGGTAAATGTTTATTGAGTGGAAACATTTTTGAAAAACTTTTAATTTTATAATAAAACACCATCAACATCTTTTGACCTATTTTGGTGGAAAAATCCACTAAATACAATCATCAAAATTAGCCACCTAACTTATGGATCAAAAAGATCCCATAACAAGAACATCAAGAACACCAAGAACATGCATATGAACTTATATGAATGTTCATGAGGATTTGGGAATTACGGCTTCAAATCGCGACTGGAGAAAGGAGAAGAGAAGAATTAAAACAAAGAGAAAGATGAGTCGACGAAATATCTGTGGAAGAGAGTAGGGGTGGAACTAAAATTAAATTAGGATTAATAAAACTAATTTAATGTTCGGTACGGTATGACACTAACCGGGATCATAAATGTGAAATCGATGTTGTGCCAAAGAGTAACGGGATGACACGGTATCATCCTGTTTACACGTCAACACCAAACGGGATGGCATGAAATTGGCACGGTTTGACATAGTTTCGGGATGATTCGGTATTTCGGTTTTGATGCCCATCCCTACTTTAAAGTACCAAAGAAGCACTCCATTTTTTGACTGGGTGGGTACCCAGGAGTCCAAGTGCCCATTAACTAATAAACGTCATTCTTTAGAGCAACTCCACCAAGGAGCTGAGCCCAGGGCTGGGGGGAGGCAAAAAAAAAAAGAGGCTCCAGCGAGGAGCCCAGGCCCGGGGGGGGGGGGGGGGGGGGGGAGTGGGACCCACCAACACGGGCTGGCCCGAAGGCCAGTTTCGCCCGAGACCCAAACCGAGGGCTGCTGACGTGCGTGCGACGTCAGCTCGCGGCTTCAAATTTTTTTTACCGTTGGCGCATGCAATGCACGCGGCAACGGTAAAAAAAATTTGAACTTGCGTACACTGACGTCAGCCCTACGCCAGCTCCAACGGGTAGAAGCCAGCTGTCAAGCCCTGGGCGCTCCGATCTGCTTCTCTCCTACAATCCAACGGCTGGCATTTTTTTGGCAATAAAATTATGAAAAAAAATTGAATTTTTAAAAAAAAAATACCAAAATATTCTGATTTTTTTTTCCTATAAATACCTTTCAATACCCTTCACTTTCAACACCAATCCTCATACATTTTCTTCTACTTCTACTATTATTCACTCTTTACTCAACATTTTCCTCTCATTCAAATTGTATTTTTATTTCTTATATTTATGGCTTCTTCTATCGAAACCGGAGGGGCATGGAGCACCATGGAAGATGTTTCCTTATGTGAGGCTTGGCTCCAAATTTGTCATTGTCCTGTGACAGGCAATGAGATGAAATTTTTTCATATGTGGAAAAAAATTCATGCCGAATTTTGTGAAAAAATTCCGGGGTCGACTCGTACGGAAATGGCATTGTCTAATAGGTGGAAAATTCTCAATAAAGAGTTCGGAAAATGGAGGGATGCCTTGGCCAAAGCGATGGACAACCATAGAAGTGGGGAAAATCTTAGTAACGAGGTAAGTATTTTGTAATTTGAGTTTTATTAAGTTTAATATATATATATATATATATTATGTTTATTGCATTTTCAATATTTTGTTAATATTTCTTGCATATTCAATATTTTGTTAATATTTCTTGCACTTCCAATATATTTGTAAGGTTAAT